>NW_026047481.1:374168-631609 GCF_023864345.2 Schistocerca serialis cubense | reverse complement strand
AAAATGTTACGAATAACGATTTCGCAATAGCATTGGCGGAAAGAACGCACGATTCTGATTTCGTGCATTATAATATGAACAGACGTGTGAGTGGTAGTAAAGCAGTAGGCTACATTTCGAGGTGTACGACGTGCAGGGCACCCTGGAGCTAGCGGCGTATACTATGTATCATTCTCCCAAAATGTTACGAATAACGATTTCGCAATAGCATTGGCGGAAAGAACGCACGATTCTGATTTCGTGCATTATAATATGAACAGACGTGTGAGTGGTAGTAAAGCAGTAGGCTACATTTCGAGGTGTACGACGTGCAGGGCACCCTGGAGCTAGCGGCGTATACTATGTATCATTCTCCCAAAATGTTACGAATAACGATTTCGCAATAGCATTGGCGGAAAGAACGCACGATTCTGATTTCGTGCATTATAATATGAACAGACGTGTGAGTGGTAGTAAAGCAGTAGGCTACATTTCGAGGTGTACGACGTGCAGGGCACCCTGGAGCTAGCGGCGTATACTATGTATCATTCTCCCAAAATGTTACGAATAACGATTTCGCAATAGCATTGGCGGAAAGAACGCACGATTCTGATTTCGTGCATTATAATATGAACAGACGTGTGAGTGGTAGTAAAGCAGTAGGCTACATTTCGAGGTGTACGACGTGCAGGGCACCCTGGAGCTAGCGGCGTATACTATGTATCATTCTCCCAAAATGTTACGAATAACGATTTCGCAATAGCATTGGCGGAAAGAACGCACGATTCTGATTTCGTGCATTATAATATGAACAGACGTGTGAGTGGTAGTAAAGCAGTAGGCTACATTTCGAGGTGTACGACGTGCAGGGCACCCTGGAGCTAGCGGCGTATACTATGTATCATTCTCCCAAAATGTTACGAATAACGATTTCGCAATAGCATTGGCGGAAAGAACGCACGATTCTGATTTCGTGCATTATAATATGAACAGACGTGTGAGTGGTAGTAAAGCAGTAGGCTACATTTCGAGGTGTACGACGTGCAGGGCACCCTGGAGCTAGCGGCGTATACTATGTATCATTCTCCCAAAATGTTACGAATAACGATTTCGCAATAGCATTGGCGGAAAGAACGCACGATTCTGATTTCGTGCATTATAATATGAACAGACGTGTGAGTGGTAGTAAAGCAGTAGGCTACATTTCGAGGTGTACGACGTGCAGGGCACCCTGGAGCTAGCGGCGTATACTATGTATCATTCTCCCAAAATGTTACGAATAACGATTTCGCAATAGCATTGGCGGAAAGAACGCACGATTCTGATTTCGTGCATTATAATATGAACAGACGTGTGAGTGGTAGTAAAGCAGTAGGCTACATTTCGAGGTGTACGACGTGCAGGGCACCCTGGAGCTAGCGGCGTATACTATGTATCATTCTCCCAAAATGTTACGAATAACGATTTCGCAATAGCATTGGCGGAAAGAACGCACGATTCTGATTTCGTGCATTATAATATGAACAGACGTGTGAGTGGTAGTAAAGCAGTAGGCTACATTTCGAGGTGTACGACGTGCAGGGCACCCTGGAGCTAGCGGCGTATACTATGTATCATTCTCCCAAAATGTTACGAATAACGATTTCGCAATAGCATTGGCGGAAAGAACGCACGATTCTGATTTCGTGCATTATAATATGAACAGACGTGTGAGTGGTAGTAAAGCAGTAGGCTACATTTCGAGGTGTACGACGTGCAGGGCACCCTGGAGCTAGCGGCGTATACTATGTATCATTCTCCCAAAATGTTACGAATAACGATTTCGCAATAGCATTGGCGGAAAGAACGCACGATTCTGATTTCGTGCATTATAATATGAACAGACGTGTGAGTGGTAGTAAAGCAGTAGGCTACATTTCGAGGTGTACGACGTGCAGGGCACCCTGGAGCTAGCGGCGTATACTATGTATCATTCTCCCAAAATGTTACGAATAACGATTTCGCAATAGCATTGGCGGAAAGAACGCACGATTCTGATTTCGTGCATTATAATATGAACAGACGTGTGAGTGGTAGTAAAGCAGTAGGCTACATTTCGAGGTGTACGACGTGCAGGGCACCCTGGAGCTAGCGGCGTATACTATGTATCATTCTCCCAAAATGTTACGAATAACGATTTCGCAATAGCATTGGCGGAAAGAACGCACGATTCTGATTTCGTGCATTATAATATGAACAGACGTGTGAGTGGTAGTAAAGCAGTAGGCTACATTTCGAGGTGTACGACGTGCAGGGCACCCTGGAGCTAGCGGCGTATACTATGTATCATTCTCCCAAAATGTTACGAATAACGATTTCGCAATAGCATTGGCGGAAAGAACGCACGATTCTGATTTCGTGCATTATAATATGAACAGACGTGTGAGTGGTAGTAAAGCAGTAGGCTACATTTCGAGGTGTACGACGTGCAGGGCACCCTGGAGCTAGCGGCGTATACTATGTATCATTCTCCCAAAATGTTACGAATAACGATTTCGCAATAGCATTGGCGGAAAGAACGCACGATTCTGATTTCGTGCATTATAATATGAACAGACGTGTGAGTGGTAGTAAAGCAGTAGGCTACAATTCGTGGTGTACGACGTGCAGCGCACGCTGGAGCTAGCCGCGTATACTATGTATCATTCTACCAAAATGTTACGAATAACGATTTCGCAATAGCATTGGCGGAAAGAACGCACGATTCTGATTTCGTGCATTATAATATGAACAGACGTGTGAGTGGTAGTAAAGCAGTAGGCTACATTTCGAGGTGTACGACGTGCAGGGCACCCTGGAGCTAGCGCGTATACTATGTATCATTCTCCCAAAATGTTACGAATAACGATTTCGCAATAGCATTGGCGGAAAGAACGCACGATTCTGATTTCGTGCATTATAATATGAACAGACGTGTGAGTGGTAGTAAAGCAGTAGGCTACAATTCGTGGTGTACGACGTGCAGGGCACCCTGGAGCTAGCGGCGTATACTATGTATCATTCTCCCAAAATGTTACGAATAACGATTTCGCAATAGCATTGGCGGAAAGAACGCACGATTCTGATTTCGTGCATTATAATATGAACAGACGTGTGAGTGGTAGTAAAGCAGTAGGCTACAATTCGTGGTGTACGACGTGCAGCGCACGCTGAAGCTAGCCGCGTATACTATGTATCATTCTACCAAAATGTTACGAATAACGATTTCGCAATAGCATTGGCGGAAAGAACGCACGATTCTGATTTCGTGCATTATAATATGAACAGACGTGTGAGTGGTAGTAAAGCAGTAGGCTACATTTCGAGGTGTACGACGTGCAGGGCACCCTGGAGCTAGCGGCGTATACTATGTATCATTCTCCCAAAATGTTACGAATAACGATTTCGCAATAGCATTGGCGGAAAGAACGCACGATTCTGATTTCGTGCATTATAATATGAACAGACGTGTGAGTGGTAGTAAAGCAGTAGGCTACATTTCGAGGTGTACGACGTGCAGGGCACACTGGAGCTAGCGGCGTATACTATGTATCATTCTCCCAAAATGTTACGAATAACGATTTCGCAATAGCATTGGCGGAAAGAACGCACGATTCTGATTTCGTGCATTATAATATGAACAGACGTGTGAGTGGTAGTAAAGCAGTAGGCTACATTTCGAGGTGTACGACGTGCAGGGCACACTGGAGCTAGCGGCGTATACTATGTATCATTCTCCCAAAATGTTACGAATAACGATTTCGCAATAGCATTGGCGGAAAGAAGGCACGATTCTGATTTCGTGCATTATAATATGAACAGACGTGTGAGTGGTAGTAAAGCAGTAGGCTACATTTCGAGGTGTACGACGTGCAGGGCACCCTGGAGCTAGCGGCGTATACTATGTATCATTCTCCCAAAATGTTACGAATAACGATTTCGCAATAGCATTGGCGGAAAGAACGCACGATTCTGATTTCGTGCATTATAATATGAACAGACGTGTGAGTGGTAGTAAAGCAGTAGGCTACATTTCGAGGTGTACGACGTGCAGGGCACACTGGAGCTAGCGGCGTATACTATGTATCATTCTCCCAAAATGTTACGAATAACGATTTCGCAATAGCATTGGCGGAAAGAACGCACGATTCTGATTTCGTGCATTATAATATGAACAGACGTGTGAGTGGTAGTAAAGCAGTAGGCTACATTTCGAGGTGTACGACGTGCAGGGCACCCTGGAGCTAGCGGCGTATACTATGTATCATTCTCCCAAAATGTTACGAATAACGATTTCGCAATAGCATTGGCGGAAAGAACGCACGATTCTGATTTCGTGCATTATAATATGAACAGACGTGTGAGTGGTAGTAAAGCAGTAGGCTACAATTCGTGGTGTACGACGTGCAGCGCACCTGAGCTAGCCGCGTATACTATGTATCATTCTACCAAAATGTTACGAATAACGATTTCGCAATAGCATTGGCGGAAGAACGCACGATTCTGATTTCGTGCATTATAATATGAACAGACGTGTGAGTGGTAGTAAAGCAGTAGGCTACATTTCGAGGTGTACGACGTGCAGGGCACCCTGGAGCTAGCGGCGTATACTATGTATCATTCTCCCAAAATGTTACGAATAACGATTTCGCAATAGCATTGGCGGAAAGAACGCACGATTCTGATTTCGTGCATTATAATATGAACAGACGTGTGAGTGGTAGTAAAGCAGTAGGCTACATTTCGAGGTGTACGACGTGCAGGGCACCCTGGAGCTAGCGGCGTATACTATGTATCATTCTCCCAAAATGTTACGAATAACGATTTCGCAATAGCATTGGCGGAAAGAACGCACGATTCTGATTTCGTGCATTATAATATGAACAGACGTGTGAGTGGTAGTAAAGCAGTAGGCTACATTTCGAGGTGTACGACGTGCAGGGCACCCTGGAGCTAGCGGCGTATACTATGTATCATTCTCCCAAAATGTTACGAATAACGATTTCGCAATAGCATTGGCGGAAAGAACGCACGATTCTGATTTCGTGCATTATAATATGAACAGACGTGTGAGTGGTAGTAAAGCAGTAGGCTACATTTCGAGGTGTACGACGTGCAGGGCACCCTGGAGCTAGCGGCGTATACTATGTATCATTCTCCCAAAATGTTACGAATAACGATTTCGCAATAGCATTGGCGGAAAGAACGCACGATTCTGATTTCGTGCATTATAATATGAACAGACGTGTGAGTGGTAGTAAAGCAGTAGGCTACATTTCGAGGTGTACGACGTGCAGGGCACCCTGGAGCTAGCGGCGTATACTATGTATCATTCTCCCAAAATGTTACGAATAACGATTTCGCAATAGCATTGGCGGAAAGAACGCACGATTCTGATTTCGTGCATTATAATATGAACAGACGTGTGAGTGGTAGTAAAGCAGTAGGCTACATTTCGAGGTGTACGACGTGCAGGGCACCCTGGAGCTAGCGGCGTATACTATGTATCATTCTCCCAAAATGTTACGAATAACGATTTCGCAATAGCATTGGCGGAAAGAACGCACGATTCTGATTTCGTGCATTATAATATGAACAGACGTGTGAGTGGTAGTAAAGCAGTAGGCTACAATTCGTGGTGTACGACGTGCAGCGCACGCTGAAGCTAGCGCGTATACTATGTATCATTCTACCAAAATGTTACGAATAACGATTTCGCAATAGCATTGGCGGGAAGAACGCACGATTCTGATTTCGTGCATTATAATATGAACAGACGTGTGAGTGGTAGTAAAGCAGTAGGCTACATTTCGAGGTGTACGACGTGCAGGGCACCCTGGAGCTAGCGGCGTATACTATGTATCATTCTCCCAAAATGTTACGAATAACGATTTCGCAATAGCATTGGCGGAAAGAACGCACGATTCTGATTTCGTGCATTATAATATGAACAGACGTGTGAGTGGTAGTAAAGCAGTAGGCTACATTTCGAGGTGTACGACGTGCAGGGCACCCTGGAGCTAGCGGCGTATACTATGTATCATTCTCCCAAAATGTTACGAATAACGATTTCGCAATAGCATTGGCGGGAAGAACGCACGATTCTGATTTCGTGCATTATAATATGAACAGACGTGTGAGTGGTAGTAAAGCAGTAGGCTACATTTCGAGGTGTACGACGTGCAGGGCACCCTGGAGCTAGCGGCGTATACTATGTATCATTCTCCCAAAATGTTACGAATAACGATTTCGCAATAGCATTGGCGGAAAGAACGCACGATTCTGATTTCGTGCATTATAATATGAACAGACGTGTGAGTGGTAGTAAAGCAGTAGGCTACATTTCGAGGTGTACGACGTGCAGGGCACCCTGGAGCTAGCGGCGTATACTATGTATCATTCTCCCAAAATGTTACGAATAACGATTTCGCAATAGCATTGGCGGGAAGAACGCACGATTCTGATTTCGTGCATTATAATATGAACAGACGTGTGAGTGGTAGTAAAGCAGTAGGCTACATTTCGAGGTGTACGACGTGCAGGGCACCCTGGAGCTAGCGGCGTATACTATGTATCATTCTCCCAAAATGTTACGAATAACGATTTCGCAATAGCATTGGCGGAAAGAACGCACGATTCTGATTTCGTGCATTATAATATGAACAGACGTGTGAGTGGTAGTAAAGCAGTAGGCTACATTTCGAGGTGTACGACGTGCAGGGCACCCTGGAGCTAGCGGCGTATACTATGTATCATTCTCCCAAAATGTTACGAATAACGATTTCGCAATAGCATTGGCGGAAAGAACGCACGATTCTGATTTCGTGCATTATAATATGAACAGACGTGTGAGTGGTAGTAAAGCAGTAGGCTACATTTCGAGGTGTACGACGTGCAGGGCACCCTGGAGCTAGCGGCGTATACTATGTATCATTCTCCCAAAATGTTACGAATAACGATTTCGCAATAGCATTGGCGGAAAGAACGCACGATTCTGATTTCGTGCATTATAATATGAACAGACGTGTGAGTGGTAGTAAAGCAGTAGGCTACAATTCGTGGTGTACGACGTGCAGCGCACGCTGAAGCTAGCCGCGTATACTATGTATCATTCTACCAAAATGTTACGAATAACGATTTCGCAATAGCATTGGCGGGAAGAACGCACGATTCTGATTTCGTGCATTATAATATGAACAGACGTGTGAGTGGTAGTAAAGCAGTAGGCTACATTTCGAGGTGTACGACGTGCAGGGCACCCTGGAGCTAGCGGCGTATACTATGTATCATTCTCCCAAAATGTTACGAATAACGATTTCGCAATAGCATTGGCGGAAAGAACGCACGATTCTGATTTCGTGCATTATAATATGAACAGACGTGTGAGTGGTAGTAAAGCAGTAGGCTACATTTCGAGGTGTACGACGTGCAGGGCACCCTGGAGCTAGCGGCGTATACTATGTATCATTCTCCCAAAATGTTACGAATAACGATTTCGCAATAGCATTGGCGGAAAGAACGCACGATTCTGATTTCGTGCATTATAATATGAACAGACGTGTGAGTGGTAGTAAAGCAGTAGGCTACATTTCGTGGTGTACGACGTGCACGGCACCCTGGAGCTAGCGGCGTATACTATGTATCATTCTCCCAAAATGTTACGAATAACGATTTCGCAATAGCATTGGCGGAAAGAACGCACGATTCTGATTTCGTGCATTATAATATGAACAGACGTGTGAGTGGTAGTAAAGCAGTAGGCTACAATTCGTGGTGTACGACGTGCAGCGCACGCTGAAGCTAGCCGCGTATACTATGTATCATTCTACCAAAATGTTACGAATAACGATTTCGCAATAGCATTGGCGGAAAGAACGCACGATTCTGATTTCGTGCATTATAATATGAACAGACGTGTGAGTGGTAGTAAAGCAGTAGGCTACATTTCGAGGTGTACGACGTGCAGGGCACCCTGGAGCTAGCGGCGTATACTATGTATCATTCTCCCAAAATGTTACGAATAACGATTTCGCAATAGCATTGGCGGAAAGAACGCACGATTCTGATTTCGTGCATTATAATATGAACAGACGTGTGAGTGGTAGTAAAGCAGTAGGCTACATTTCGAGGTGTACGACGTGCAGGGCACCCTGGAGCTAGCGGCGTATACTATGTATCATTCTCCCAAAATGTTACGAATAACGATTTCGCAATAGCATTGGCGGAAAGAACGCACGATTCTGATTTCGTGCATTATAATATGAACAGACGTGTGAGTGGTAGTAAAGCAGTAGGCTACAATTCGTGGTGTACGACGTGCAAGGCACCCTGGAGCTAGCGGCGTATACTATGTATCATTCTCCCAAAATGTTACGAATAACGATTTCGCAATAGCATTGGCGGAAAGAACGCACGATTCTGATTTCGTGCATTATAATATGAACAGACGTGTGAGTGGTAGTAAAGCAGTAGGCTACATTTCGAGGTGTACGACGTGCAGGGCACCCTGGAGCTAGCGGCGTATACTATGTATCATTCTCCCAAAATGTTACGAATAACGATTTCGCAATAGCATTGGCGGAAAGAACGCACGATTCTGATTTCGTGCATTATAATATGAACAGACGTGTGAGTGGTAGTAAAGCAGTAGGCTACAATTCGAGGTGTACGACGTGCAGCGCACGCTGAAGCTAGCCGCGTATACTATGTATCATTCTACCAAAATGTTACGAATAACGATTTCGCAATAGCATTGGCGGAAAGAACGCACGATTCTGATTTCGTGCATTATAATATGAACAGACGTGTGAGTGGTAGTAAAGCAGTAGGCTACATTTCGAGGTGTACGACGTGCAGGGCACCCTCGAGCTAGCGGCGTATACTATGTATCATTCTACCAAAATGTTACGAATAACGATTTCGCAATAGCATTGGCGGAAAGAACGCACGATTCTGATTTCGTGCATTATAATATGAACAGACGTGTGAGTGGTAGTAAAGCAGTAGGCTACATTTCGAGGTGTACGACGTGCAGGGCACCCTGGAGCTAGCTTCGTATACTATGTATCATTCTCCCAAAATGTTACGAATAACGATTTCGCAATAGCATTGGCGGAAAGAACGCACGATTCTGATTTCGTGCATTACAATATGAACAGACGTGTGAGTGGTAGTAAAGCAGTAGGCTACATTTCGAGGTGTACGACGTGCAGCGCACGCTGAAGCTAGCGGCGTATACTATGTATCATTCTCCCAAAATGTTACGAATAACGATTTCGCAATAGCATTGGCGGAAAGAGGGCACGATTCTGATTTCGTGCATTATAATATGAACAGACGTGTGAGTGGTAGTAAAGCAGTAGGCTACAATTCGTGGTGTACGACGTGCAGCGCACGCTGAAGCTAGCCGCGTATACTATGTATCATTCTACCAAAATGTTACGAATAACGATTTCGCAATAGCATTGGCGGAAAGAACGCACGATTCTGATTTCGTGCATTATAATATGAACAGACGTGTGAGTGGTAGTAAAGCAGTAGGCTACATTTCGAGGTGTACGACGTGCAGGGCACCCTGGAGCTAGCGGCGTATACTATGTATCATTCTCCCAAAATGTTACGAATAACGATTTCGCAATAGCATTGGCGGAAAGAACGCACGATTCTGATTTCGTGCATTATAATATGAACAGACGTGTGAGTGGTAGTAAAGCAGTAGGCTACATTTCGAGGTGTACGACGTGCAGGGCACCCTGGAGCTAGCGGCGTATACTATGTATCATTCTCCCAAAATGTTACGAATAACGATTTCGCAATAGCATTGGCGGAAAGAACGCACGATTCTGATTTCGTGCATTATAATATGAACAGACGTGTGAGTGGTAGTAAAGCAGTAGGCTACATTTCGAGGTGTACGACGTGCAGCGCACGCTGAAGCTAGCCGCGTATACTATGTATCATTCTCCCAAAATGTTACGAATAACGATTTCGCAATAGCATTGGCGGAAAGAAGGCACGATTCTGATTTCGTGCATTATAATATGAACAGACGTGTGAGTGGAAGTAAAGCAGTAGGCTACATTTCGTGGTGTACGACGTGCTGCGCACGCTGAAGCTAGCCGCGGATACCATGTATCATTCTCCCAAAATGTTACGAATAACGATTTCGCAATAGCATTGGCGGAAAGAAGGCACGATTCTGATTTCGTGCATTATAATATGAACAGACGTGTGAGTGGAAGTAAAGCAGTAGGCTACATTTCGTGGTGTACGACGTGCAGCGCACGCTGAAGCTAGCCGCGGATACCATGTATCATTCTCCCAAAATGTTACGAATAACGATTTCGCAATAGCATTGGCGGAAAGAAGGCACGATTCTGATTTCGTGTATTATAATATGAACAGACGTGTGAGTGGAAGTAAAGCAGTAGGCTACATTTCGTGGTGTACGACGTGCTGCGCACGCTGAAGCTAGCCGCGGATACCATGTATCATTCTCCCAAAATGTTACGAATAACGATTTCGCAATAGCATTGGCGGAAAGAACGCACGATTCTGATTTCGTGGATTATAATATGAACAGACGTGTGAGTGGTAGTAAAGCAGTAGGCTACATTTCGAGGTGTACGACGTGCAGGGCACCCTGGAGCTAGCGGCGTATACTATGTATCATTCTCCCAAAATGTTACGAATAACGATTTCGCAATAGCATTGGCGGAAAGAACGCACGATTCTGATTTCGTGCATTATAATATGAACAGACGTGTGAGTGGTAGTAAAGCAGTAGGCTACATTTCGAGGTGTACGACGTGCAGGGCACCCTGGAGCTAGCGGCGTATACTATGTATCATTCTCCCAAAATGTTACGAATAACGATTTCGCAATAGCATTGGCGGAAAGAACGCACGATTCTGATTTCGTGCATTATAATATGAACAGACGTGTGAGTGGTAGTAAAGAAGTAGGCTACATTTCGAGGTGTACGACGTGCAGGGCACCCTGGAGCTAGCGGCGTATACTATGTATATTTCTCCCAAAATGTTACGAATAACGATTTCGCAATAGCATTGGCGGAAAGAAGGCACGATTCTGATTTCGTGCATTATAATATGAACAGACGTGTGAGTGGTAGTAAAGCAGTAGGCTACAATTCGTGGTGTACGACGTGCAGGGCACCCTGGAGCTAGCGGCGTATACTATGTATCATTCTACCAAAATGTTACGAATAACGATTTCGCAATAGCATTGGCGGAAAGAACGCACGATTCTGATTTCGTGCATTATAATATGAACAGACGTGTGAGTGGTAGTAAAGCAGTAGGCTACATTTCGAGGTGTACGACGTGCAGGGCACCCTGGAGCTAGCGGCGTATACTATGTATCATTCTCCCAAAATGTTACGAATAACGATTTCGCAATAGCATTGGCGGAAAGAACGCACGATTCTGATTTCGTGCATTATAATATGAACAGACGTGTGAGTGGTAGTAAAGCAGTAGGCTACAATTCGTGGTGTACGACGTGCAGCGCACGCTGAAGCTAGCCGCGTATACTATGTATCATTCTACCAAAATGTTACGAATAACGATTTCGCAATAGCATTGGCGGAAAGAACGCACGATTCTGATTTCGTGCATTATAATATGAACAGACGTGTGAGTGGTAGTAAAGCAGTAGGCTACAATTCGTGGTGTACGACGTGCAGCGCACGCTGAAGCTAGCCGCGTATACTATGTATCATTCTACCAAAATGTTACGAATAACGATTTCGCAATAGCATTGGCGGAAAGAACGCACGATTCTGATTTCGTGCATTATAATATGAACAGACGTGTGAGTGGTAGTAAAGCAGTAGGCTACATTTCGAGGTGTACGACGTGCAGGGCACCCTGGAGCTAGCGGCGTATACTATGTATCATTCTCCCAAAATGTTACGAATAACGATTTCGCAATAGCATTGGCGGAAAGAACGCACGATTCTGATTTCGTGCATTATAATATGAACAGACGTGTGAGTGGTAGTAAAGCAGTAGGCTACAATTCGTGGTGTACGACGTGCAGCGCACGCTGAAGCTAGCCGCGTATACTATGTATCATTCTACCAAAATGTTACGAATAACGATTTCGCAATAGCATTGGCGGAAAGAACGCACGATTCTGATTTCGTGCATTATAATATGAACAGACGTGTGAGTGGTAGTAAAGCAGTAGGCTACAATTCGTGGTGTACGACGTGCAGCGCACGCTGAAGCTAGCCGCGTATACTATGTATCATTCTACCAAAATGTTACGAATAACGATTTCGCAATAGCATTGGCGGAAAGAACGCACGATTCTGATTTCGTGCATTATAATATGAACAGACGTGTGAGTGGTAGTAAAGCAGTAGGCTACATTTCGAGGTGTACGACGTGCAGGGCACCCTGGAGCTAGCGGCGTATACTATGTATCATTCTCCCAAAATGTTACGAATAACGATTTCGCAATAGCATTGGCGGAAAGAACGCACGATTCTGATTTCGTGCATTATAATATGAACAGACGTGTGAGTGGTAGTAAAGCAGTAGGCTACATTTCGAGGTGTACGACGTGCAGGGCACCCTGGAGCTAGCGGCGTATACTATGTATCATTCTCCCAAAATGTTACGAATAACGATTTCGCAATAGCATTGGCGGAAAGAACGCACGATTCTGATTTCGTGCATTATAATATGAACAGACGTGTGAGTGGTAGTAAAGCAGTAGGCTACAATTCGTGGTGTACGACGTGCAGCGCACGCTGAAGCTAGCCGCGTATACTATGTATCATTCTACCAAAATGTTACGAATAACGATTTCGCAATAGCATTGGCGGAAAGAACGCACGATTCTGATTTCGTGCATTATAATATGAACAGACGTGTGAGTGGTAGTAAAGCAGTAGGCTACAATTCGTGGTGTACGACGTGCAGCGCACGCTGAAGCTAGCCGCGTATACTATGTATCATTCTACCAAAATGTTACGAATAACGATTTCGCAATAGCATTGGCGGAAAGAACGCACGATTCTGATTTCGTGCATTATAATATGAACAGACGTGTGAGTGGTAGTAAAGCAGTAGGCTACATTTCGAGGTGTACGACGTGCAGGGCACCCTGGAGCTAGCGGCGTATACTATGTATCATTCTCCCAAAATGTTACGAATAACGATTTCGCAATAGCATTGGCGGAAAGAACGCACGATTCTGATTTCGTGCATTATAATATGAACAGACGTGTGAGTGGTAGTAAAGCAGTAGGCTACATTTCGAGGTGTACGACGTGCAGGGCACCCTGGAGCTAGCGGCGTATACTATGTATCATTCTCCCAAAATGTTACGAATAACGATTTCGCAATAGCATTGGCGGAAAGAAGGCACGATTCTGATTTCGTGCATTATGATATGAACAGACGTGTGAGTGGTAGTAAAGCAGTAGGCTACAATTCGTGGTGTACGACGTGCAGGGCACCCTGGAGCTAGCGGCGTATACTATGTATCATTCTCCCAAAATGTTACGAATAACGATTTCGCAATAGCATTGGCGGAAAGAACGCACGATTCTGATTTCGTGCATTATAATATGAACAGACGTGTGAGTGGTAGTAAAGCAGTAGGCTACATTTCGAGGTGTACGACGTGCAGGGCACCCTGGAGCTAGCGGCGTATACTATGTATCATTCTCCCAAAATGTTACGAATAACGATTTCGCAATAGCATTGGCGGAAAGAACGCACGATTCTGATTTCGTGCATTATAATATGAACAGACGTGTGAGTGGTAGTAAAGCAGTAGGCTACAATTCGTGGTGTACGACGTGCAGCGCACGCTGAAGCTAGCCGCGTATACTATGTATCATTCTACCAAAATGTTACGAATAACGATTTCGCAATAGCATTGGCGGAAAGAACGCACGATTCTGATTTCGTGCATTATAATATGAACAGACGTGTGAGTGGTAGTAAAGCAGTAGGCTACATTTTGAGGTGTACGACGTGCAGGGCACCCTGGAGCTAGCGGCGTATACTATGTATCATTCTCCCAAAATGTTACGAATAACGATTTCGCAATAGCATTGGCGGAAAGAACGCGCGATTCTGATTTCGTGCATTATAATATGAACAGACGTGTGAGTGGTAGTAAAGCAGTAGGCTACATTTCGAGGTGTACGACGTGCAGGGCACCCTGGAGCTAGCGGCGTATACTATGTATCATTCTCCCAAAATGTTACGAATAACGATTTCGCAATAGCATTGGCGGAAAGAAGGCACGATTCTGATTTCGTGCATTATAATATGAACAGACGTGTGAGTGGTAGTAAAGCAGTAGGCTACAATTCGTGGTGTACGACGTGCAGGGCACCCTGGAGCTAGCGGCGTATACTATGTATCATTCTCCCAAAATGTTACGAATAACGATTTCGCAATAGCATTGGCGGAAAGAACGCACGATTCTGATTTCGTGCATTATAATATGAACAGACGTGTGAGTGGTAGTGAAGCAGTAGGCTACATTTCGAGGTGTACGACGTGCAGGGCACCCTGGAGCTAGCGGCGTATACTATGTATCATTCTCCCAAAATGTTACGAATAACGATTTCGCAATAGCATTGGCGGAAAGAACGCACGATTCTGATTTCGTGCATTATAATATGAACAGACGTGTGAGTGGTAGTAAAGCAGTAGGCTACAATTCGTGGTGTACGACGTGCAGGGCACCCTGGAGCTAGCGGCGTATACTATGTATCATTCTCCCAAAATGTTACGAATAACGATTTCGCAATAGCATTGGCGGAAAGAACGCACGATTCTGATTTCGTGCATTATAATATGAACAGACGTGTGAGTGGTAGTAAAGCAGTAGGCTACATTTCGAGGTGTACGACGTGCAGGGCACCCTGAAGCTAGCGGCGTATACTATGTATCATTCTCCCAAAATGTTACGAATAACGATTTCGCAATAGCATTGGCGGAAAGAACGCACGATTCTGATTTCGTGCATTATAATATGAACAGACGTGTGAGTGGTAGTAAAGCAGTAGGCTACATTTCGAGGTGTACGACGTGCAGGGCACCCTGGAGCTAGCGGCGTATACTATGTATCATTCTCCCAAAATGTTACGAATAACGATTTCGCAATAGCATTGGCGGAAAGAACGCACGATTCTGATTTCGTGCATTATAATATGAACAGACGTGTGAGTGGTAGTAAAGCAGTAGGCTACATTTCGAGGTGTACGACGTGCAGGGCACCTTGGAGCTAGCGGCGTATACTATGTATCATTCTCCCAAAATGTTACGAATAACGATTTCGCAATAGCATTGGCGGAAAGAACGCACGATTCTGATTTCGTGCATTATAATATGAACAGACGTGTGAGTGGTAGTAAAGCAGTAGGCTACATTTCGAGGTGTACGACGTGCAGGGCACCCTGGAGCTAGCGGCGTATACTATGTATCATTCTCCCAAAATGTTACGAATAACGATTTCGCAATAGCATTGGCGGAAAGAACGCACGATTCTGATTTCGTGCATTATAATATGAACAGACGTGTGAGTGGTAGTAAAGCAGTAGGCTACATTTCGAGGTGTACGACGTGCAGGGCACCCTGGAGCTAGCGGCGTATACTATGTATCATTCTCCCAAAATGTTACGAATAACGATTTCGCAATAGCATTGGCGGAAAGAACGCACGATTCTGATTTCGTGCATTATAATATGAACAGACGTGTGAGTGGTAGTAAAGCAGTAGGCTACATTTCGAGGTGTACGACGTGCAGGGCACCCTGGAGCTAGCGGCGTATACTATGTATCATTCTCCCAAAATGTTACGAATAACGATTTCGCAATAGCATTGGCGGAAAGAACGCACGATTCTGATTTCGTGCATTATAATATGAACAGACGTGTGAGTGGTAGTAAAGCAGTAGGCTACAATTCGTGGTGTACGACGTGCAGCGCACGCTGAAGCTAGCCGCGTATACTATGTATCATTCTACCAAAATGTTACGAATAACGATTTCGCAATAGCATTGGCGGAAAGAACGCACGATTCTGATTTCGTGCATTATAATATGAACAGACGTGTGAGTGGTAGTAAAGCAGTAGGCTACATTTCGAGGTGTATGACGTGCAGGGCACCCTGGAGCTAGCGGCGTATACTATGTATCATTCTCCCAAAATGTTACGAATAACGATTTCGCAATAGCATTGGCGGAAAGAACGCACGATTCTGATTTCGTGCATTATAATATGAACAGACGTGTGAGTGGTAGTAAAGCAGTAGGCTACATTTCGAGGTGTACGACGTGCAGGGCACCCTGGAGCTAGCGGCGTATACTATGTATCATTCTCCCAAAATGTTACGAATAACGATTTCGCAATAGCATTGGCGGAAAGAACGCACGATTCTGATTTCGTGCATTATAATATGAACAGACGTGTGAGTGGTAGTAAAGCAGTAGGCTACAATTCGTGGTGTACGACGTGCAGCGCACGCTGAAGCTAGCCGCGTATACTATGTATCATTCTACCAAAATGTTACGAATAACGATTTCGCAATAGCATTGGCGGAAAGAACGCACGATTCTGATTTCGTGCATTATAATATGAACAGACGTGTGAGTGGTAGTAAAGCAGTAGGCTACATTTCGAGGTGTATGACGTGCAGGGCACCCTCGAGCTAGCGGCGTATACTATGTATCATTCTCCCAAAATGTTACGAATAACGATTTCGCAATAGCATTGGCGGAAAGAACGCACGATTCTGATTTCGTGCATTATAATATGAACAGACGTGTGAGTGGTAGTAAAGCAGTAGGCTACAATTCGTGGTGTACGACGTGCAGCGCACGCTGAAGCTAGCGGCGTATACTATGTATCATTCTCCCAAAATGTTACGAATAACGATTTCGCAATAGCATTGGCGGAAAGAACGCACGATTCTGATTTCGTGCATTATAATATGAACAGACGTGTGAGTGGTAGTAAAGCAGTAGGCTACATTTCGAGGTGTACGACGTGCAGGGCACCCTGGAGCTAGCGGCGTATACTATGTATCATCTCCCAAAATGTTACGAATAACGATTTCGCAATAGCATTGGCGGAAAGAACGCACGATTCTGATTTCGTGCATTATAATATGAACAGACGTGTGAGTGGTAGTAAAGCAGTAGGCTACATTTCGAGGTGTACGACGTGCAGGGCACCCTGGAGCTAGCGGCGTATACTATGTATCATTCTCCCAAAATGTTACGAATAACGATTTCGCAATAGCATTGGCGGAAAGAACGCACGATTCTGATTTCGTGCATTATAATATGAACAGACGTGTGAGTGGTAGTAAAGCAGTAGGCTACAATTCGTGGTGTACGACGTGCAGCGCACGCTGAAGCTAGCCGCGTATACTATGTATCATTCTACCAAAATGTTACGAATAACGATTTCGCAATAGCATTGGCGGAAAGAACGCACGATTCTGATTTCGTGCATTATAATATGAACAGACGTGTGAGTGGTAGTAAAGCAGTAGGCTACATTTCGAGGTGTATGACGTGCAGGGCACCCTGGAGCTAGCGGCGTATACTATGTATCATTCTCCCAAAATGTTACGAATAACGATTTCGCAATAGCATTGGCGGAAAGAACGCACGATTCTGATTTCGTGCATTATAATATGAACAGACGTGTGAGTGGTAGTAAAGCAGTAGGCTACATTTCGAGGTGTACGACGTGCAGGGCACCCTGGAGCTAGCGGCGTATACTATGTATCATTCTCCCAAAATGTTACGAATAACGATTTCGCAATAGCATTGGCGGAAAGAACGCACGATTCTGATTTCGTGCATTATAATATGAACAGACGTGTGAGTGGTAGTAAAGCAGTAGGCTACAATTCGTGGTGTACGACGTGCAGCGCACGCTGAAGCTAGCGGCGTATACTATGTATCATTCTCCCAAAATGTTACGAATAACGATTTCGCAATAGCATTGGCGGAAAGAACGCACGATTCTGATTTCGTGCATTATAATATGAACAGACGTGTGAATGGTAGTAAAGCAGTAGGCTACATTTCGAGGTGTACGACGTGCAGGGCACCCTGGAGCTAGCGGCGTATACTATGTATCATTCTCCCAAAATGTTACGAATAACGATTTCGCAATAGCATTGGCGGAAAGAACGCACGATTCTGATTTCGTGCATTATAATATGAACAGACGTGTGAATGGTAGTAAAGCAGTAGGCTACATTTCGAGGTGTACGACGTGCAGCGCACCCTGGAGCTAGCCGCGTATACTATGTATCATTCTCCCAAAATGTTACGAATAACGATTTCGCAATAGCATTGGCGGAAAGAACGCACGATTCTGATTTCGTGCATTATAATATGAACAGACGTGTGAGTGGTAGTAAAGCAGTAGGCTACATTTCGAGGTGTACGACGTGCAGGGCACCCTGGAGCTAGCCGCGTATACTATGTATCATTCTCCCAAAATGTTACGAATAACGATTTCGCAATAGCATTGGCGGAAAGAACGCACGATTCTGATTTCGTGCATTATAATATGAACAGACGTGTGAGTGGTAGTAAAGCAGTAGGCTACATTTCGAGGTGTACGACGTGCAGGGCACCCTGGAGCTAGCCGCATATACTATGTATCATTCTCCCAAAATGTTACGAATAACGATTTCGCAATAGCATTGGCGGAAAGAACGCACGATTCTGATTTCGTGCATTATAATATGAACAGACGTGTGAGTGGTAGTAAAGCAGTAGGCTACATTTCGAGGTGTACGACGTGCAGGGCACCCTGGAGCTAGCTTCGTATACTATGTATCATTCTCCCAAAATGTTACGAATAACGATTTCGCAATAGCATTGGCGGAAAGAACGCACGATTCTGATTTCGTGCATTATAATATGAACAGACGTGTGAGTGGTAGTAAAGCAGTAGGCTACATTTCGAGGTGTACGAGAGTGCAGCGCACGCTGAAGCTAGCGGCGTATACTATGTATCATTCTCCCAAAATGTTACGAATAACGATTTCGCAATAGCATTGGCGGAAAGAAGGCACGATTCTGATTTCGTGCATTATAATATGAACAGACGTGTGAGTGGTAGTAAAGCAGTAGGCTACAATTCGTGGTGTATGACGTGCAGCGCACGCTGAAGCTAGCCGCGTATACTATGTATCATTCTACCAAAATGTTACGAATAACGATTTCGCAATAGCATTGGCGGAAAGAACGCACGATTCTGATTTCGTGCATTATAATATGAACAGACGTGTGAGTGGTAGTAAAGCAGTAGGCTACATTTCGAGGTGTACGACGTGCAGGGCACCCTGGAGCTAGCGGCGTATACTATGTATCATTCTCCCAAAATGTTACGAATAACGATTTCGCAATAGCATTGGCGGAAAGAACGCACGATTCTGATTTCGTGCATTATAATATGAACAGACGTGTGAGTGGTAGTAAAGCAGTAGGCTACATTTCGAGGTGTACGACGTGCAGGGCACCCTGGAACTAGCGGCGTATACTATGTATCATTCTCCCAAAATGTTACGAATAACGATTTCGCAATAGCATTGGCGGAAAGAACGCACGATTCTGATTTCGTGCATTATAATATGAACAGACGTGTGAGTGGTAGTAAAGCAGTAGGCTACATTTCGAGGTGTACGACGTGCAGCGCACGCTGAAGCTAGCCGCGTATACTATGTATCATTCTCCCAAAATGTTACGAATAACGATTTCGCAATAGCATTGGCGGAAAGAAGGCACGATTCTGATTTCGTGCATTATAATATGAACAGACGTGTGAGTGGTAGTAAAGCAGTAGGCTACATTTCGAGGTGTACGACGTGCAGCGCACGCTGAAGCTAGCCGCGTATACTATGTATCATTCTCCCAAAATGTTACGAATAACGATTTCGCAATAGCATTGGCGGAAAGAAGGCACGATTCTGATTTCGTGCATTATAATATGAACAGACGTGTGAGTGGTAGTAAAGCAGTAGGCTACAATTTGTGGTGTACGACGTGCAGCGCACGCTGAAGCTAGCCGCGTATACTATGTATCATTCTACCAAAATGTTACGAATAACGATTTCGCAATAGCATTGGCGGAAAGAACGCACGATTCTGATTTCTTGCATTATAATATGAACAGACGTGTGACTGGTAGTAAAGCAGTAGGCTACATTTCGAGGTGTACGACGTGCAGGGCACCCTGGAGCTAGCGGCGTATACTATGTATCATTCTCCCAAAATGTTACGAATAACGATTTCGCAATAGCATTGGCGGAAAGAACGCACGATTCTGATTTCGTGCATTATAATATGAACAGACGTGTGAGTGGTAGTAAAGCAGTAGGCTACATTTCGAGGTGTACGACGTGCAGGGCACCCTGGAGCTAGCCGCGTATACTATGTATCATTCTCCCAAAATGTTACGAATAACGATTTCGCAATAGCATTGACGGAAAGAACGCACGATTCTGATTTCGTGCATTATAATATGAACAGACGTGTGAGTGGTAGTAAAGCAGTAGGCTACATTTCGAGATGTACGACGTGCAGGGCACCCTGGAGCTAGCCGCGTATACTATGTATCATTCTCCCAAAATGTTACGAATAACGATTTCGCAATAGCATTGGCGGAAAGAACGCACGATTCTGATTTCGTGCATTATAATATGAACAGACGTGTGAGTGGTAGTAAAGCAGTAGGCTACATTTCGAGGTGTACGACGTGCAGGGCACCCTGGAGCTAGCCGCGTATACTATGTATCATTCTCCCAAAATGTTACGAATAACGATTTCGCAATAGCATTGGCGGAAAGAAGGCACGATTCAGATTTCGTGCATTATAATATGAACAGACGTGTGAGTGGTAGTAAAGCAGTAGGCTACATTTCGAGGTGTACGACGTGCAGGGCACCCTGGAGCTAGCCCCGTATACTATGTATCATTCTCCCAAAATGTTACGAATAACGATTTCGCAATAGCATTGGCGGAAAGAACGCACGATTCTGATTTCGTGCATTATAATATGAACAGACGTGTGAGTGGTAGTAAAGCAGTAGGCTACATTTCGAGGTGTACGACGTGCAGGGCACCCTGGAGCTAGCCGCGTATACTATGTATCATTCTCCCAAAATGTTACGAATAACGATTTCGCAATAGCATTGGCGGAAAGAACGCACGATTCAGATTTCGTGCATTATAATATGAACAGACGTGTGAGTGGTAGTAAAGCAGTAGGCTACATTTCGAGGTGTACGACGTGCAGGGCACCCTGGAGCTAGCCGCGTATACTATGTATCATTCTCCCAAAATGTTACGAATAACGATTTCGCAATAGCATTGGCGGAAAGAACGCACGATTCTGATTTCGTGCATTATAATATGAACAGACGTGTGAGTGGTAGTAAAGCAGTAGGCTACATTTCGAGGTGTACGACGTGCAGGGCACCCTGGAGCTAGCCGCGTATACTATGTATCATTCTCCCAAAATGTTACGAATAACGATTTCGCAATAGCATTGGCGGAAAGAACGCACGATTCTGATTTCGTGCATTATAATATGAACAGACGTGTGAGTGGTAGTAAAGCAGTAGGCTACATTTCGAGGTGTACGACGTGCAGGGCACCCTGGAGCTAGCGGCGTATACTATGTATCATTCTCCCAAAATGTTACGAATAACGATTTCGCAATAGCATTGGCGGAAAGAACGCACGATTCTGATTTCGTGCATTATAATATGAACAGACGTGTGAGTGGTAGTAAAGCAGTAGGCTACATTTCGAGGTGTACGACGTGCAGGGCACCATGGAGCTAGCCGCGTATACTATGTATCATTCTCCCAAAATGTTACGAATAACGATTTCGCAATAGCATTGGCGGAAAGAACGCACGATTCTGATTTCGTGCATTATAATATGAACAGACGTGTGAGTGGTAGTAAAGCAGTAGGCTACATTTCGAGGTGTACGACGTGCAGGGCACCCTGGAGCTAGCGGCGTATACTATGTATCATTCTCCCAAAATGTTACGAATAACGATTTCGCAATAGCATTGGCGGAAAGAACGCACGATTCTGATTTCGTGCATTATAATATGAACAGACGTGTGAGTGGTAGTAAAGCAGTAGGCTACATTTCGAGGTGTACGACGTGCAGGGCACCATGGAGCTAGCCGCGTATACTATGTATCATTCTCCCAAAATGTTACGAATAACGATTTCGCAATAGCATTGGCGGAAAGAACGCACGATTCTGATTTCGTGCATTATAATATGAACAGACGTGTGAGTGGTAGTAAAGCAGTAGGCTACATTTCGAGGTGTACGACGTGCAGGGCACCCTGGAGCTAGCGGCGTATACTATGTATCATTCTCCCAAAATGTTACGAATAACGATTTCGCAATAGCATTGGCGGAAAGAACGCACGATTCTGATTTCGTGCATTATAATATGAACAGACGTGTGAGTGGTAGTAAAGCAGTAGGCTACATTTCGAGGTGTACGACGTGCAGGGCACCCTGGAGCTAGCCGCGTATACTATGTATCATTCTCCCAAAATGTTACGAATAACGATTTCGCAATAGCATTGGCGGAAAGAACGCACGATTCTGATTTCGTGCATTATAATATGAACAGACGTGTGAGTGGTAGTAAAGCAGTAGGCTACATTTCGAGGTGTACGACGTGCAGGGCACCATGGAGCTAGCCGCGTATACTATGTATCATTCTCCCAAAATGTTACGAATAACGATTTCGCAATAGCATTGGCGGAAAGAACGCACGATTCTGATTTCGTGCATTATAATATGAACAGACGTGTGAGTGGTAGTAAAGCAGTAGGCTACATTTCGAGGTGTACGACGTGCAGGGCACCCTGGAGCTAGCCGCGTATACTATGTATCATTCTCCCAAAATGTTACGAATAACGATTTCGCAATAGCATTGGCGGAAAGAACGCACGATTCTGATTTCGTGCATTATAATATGAACAGACGTGTGAGTGGTAGTAAAGCAGTAGGCTACATTTCGAGGTGTACGACGTGCAGGGCACCCTGGAGCTAGCGGCGTATACTATGTATCATTCTCCCAAAATGTTACGAATAACGATTTCGCAATAGCATTGGCGGAAAGAACGCACGATTCTGATTTCGTGCATTATAATATGAACAGACGTGTGAGTGGTAGTAAAGCAGTAGGCTACATTTCGAGGTGTACGACGTGCAGGGCACCCTGGAGCTAGCGGCGTATACTATGTATCATTCTCCCAAAATGTTACGAATAACGATTTCGCAATAGCATTGGCGGAAAGAACGCACGATTCAGATTTCGTGCATTATAATATGAACAGACGTGTGAGTGGTAGTAAAGCAGTAGGCTACATTTCGAGGTGTACGACGTGCAGGGCACCCTGGAGCTAGCCGCGTATACTATGTATCATTCTCCCAAAATGTTACGAATAACGATTTCGCAATAGCATTGGCGGAAAGAACGCACGATTCTGATTTCGTGCATTATAATATGAACAGACGTGTGAGTGGTAGTAAAGCAGTAGGCTACATTTCGAGGTGTACGACGTGCAGGGCACCCTGGAGCTAGCGGCGTATACTATGTATCATTCTCCCAAAATGTTACGAATAACGATTTCGCAATAGCATTGGCGGAAAGAACGCACGATTCTGATTTCGTGCATTATAATATGAACAGACGTGTGAGTGGTAGTAAAGCAGTAGGCTACATTTCGAGGTGTACGACGTGCAGGGCACCCTGGAGCTAGCGGCGTATACTATGTATCATTCTCCCAAAATGTTACGAATAACGATTTCGCAATAGCATTGGCGGAAAGAACGCACGATTCAGATTTCGTGCATTATAATATGAACAGACGTGTGAGTGGTAGTAAAGCAGTAGGCTACATTTCGAGGTGTACGACGTGCAGGGCACCCTGGAGCTAGCCGCGTATACTATGTATCATTCTCCCAAAATGTTACGAATAACGATTTCGCAATAGCATTGGCGGAAAGAACGCACGATTCTGATTTCGTGCATTATAATATGAACAGACGTGTGAGTGGTAGTAAAGCAGTAGGCTACATTTCGAGGTGTACGACGTGCAGGGCACCATGGAGCTAGCCGCGTATACTATGTATCATTCTCCCAAAATGTTACGAATAACGATTTCGCAATAGCATTGGCGGAAAGAACGCACGATTCTGATTTCGTGCATTATAATATGAACAGACGTGTGAGTGGTAGTAAAGCAGTAGGCTACATTTCGAGGTGTACGACGTGCAGGGCACCCTGGAGCTAGCGGCGTATACTATGTATCATTCTCCCAAAATGTTACGAATAACGATTTCGCAATAGCATTGGCGGAAAGAACGCACGATTCTGATTTCGTGCATTATAATATGAACAGACGTGTGAGTGGTAGTAAAGCAGTAGGCTACATTTCGAGGTGTACGACGTGCAGGGCACCATGGAGCTAGCCGCGTATACTATGTATCATTCTCCCAAAATGTTACGAATAACGATTTCGCAATAGCATTGGCGGAAAGAACGCACGATTCTGATTTCGTGCATTATAATATGAACAGACGTGTGAGTGGTAGTAAAGCAGTAGGCTACATTTCGAGGTGTACGACGTGCAGGGCACCCTGGAGCTAGCGGCGTATACTATGTATCATTCTCCCAAAATGTTACGAATAACGATTTCGCAATAGCATTGGCGGAAAGAAGGCACGATTCTGATTTCGTGCATTATAATATGAACAGACGTGTGAGTGGTAGTAAAGCAGTAGGCTACATTTCGAGGTGCACGACGTGCAGGGCACCCTGGAGCTAGCCGCGTATACTATGTATCATTCTCCCAAAATGTTACGAATAACGATTTCGCAATAGCATTGGCGGAAAGAACGCACGATTCTGATTTCGTGCATTATAATATGAACAGACGTGTGAGTGGTAGTAAAGCAGTAGGCTACATTTCGAGGTGTACGACGTGCAGGGCACCCTGGAGCTAGCCGCGTATACTATGTATCATTCTCCCAAAATGTTACGAATAACGATTTCGCAATAGCATTGGCGGAAAGAACGCACGATTCTGATTTCGTGCATTATAATATGAACAGACGTGTGAGTGGTAGTAAAGCAGTAGGCTACATTTCGAGGTTTACCACGTGCAGGGCACCCTGGAGCTAGCGGCGTATACTATGTATCATTCTCCCAAAATGTTACGAATAACGATGTCGCAATAGCATTGGCGGAAAGAACGCACGATTCTGATTTCGTGCATTATAATATGAACAGACGTGTGAGTGGTAGTAAAGCAGTAGGCTACATTTCGAGGTGTACGACGTGCAGGGCACCCTGGAGCTAGCGGCGTATACTATGTATCATTCTCCCAAAATGTTACGAATAACGATTTCGCAATAGCATTGGCGGAAAGAACGCACGATTCAGATTTCGTGCATTATAATATGAACAGACGTGTGAGTGGTAGTAAAGCAGTAGGCTACATTTCGAGGTGTACGACGTGCAGGGCACCCTGGAGCTAGCCGCGTATACTATGTATCATTCTCCCAAAATGTTACGAATAACGATTTCGCAATAGCATTGGCGGAAAGAACGCACGATTCAGATTTCGTGCATTATAATATGAACAGACGTGTGAGTGGTAGTAAAGCAGTAGGCTACATTTCGAGGTGTACGACGTGCAGGGCACCCTGGAGCTAGCGGCGTATACTATGTATCATTCTCCCAAAATGTTACGAATAACGATTTCGCAATAGCATTGGCGGAAAGAACGCACGATTCTGATTTCGTGCATTATAATATGAACAGACGTGTGAGTGGTAGTAAAGCAGTAGGCTACATTTCGAGGTGTACGACGTGCAGGGCACCCTGGAGCTAGCGGCGTATACTATGTATCATTCTCCCAAAATGTTACGAATAACGATTTCGCAATAGCATTGGCGGAAAGAACGCACGATTCTGATTTCGTGCATTATAATATGAACAGACGTGTGAGTGGTAGTAAAGCAGTAGGCTACATTTCGAGGTGTACGACGTGCAGGGCACCCTGGAGCTAGCCGCGTATACTACGTATCATTCTCCCAAAATGTTACGAATAACGATTTCGCAATAGCATTGGCGGAAAGAACGCACGATTCTGATTTCGTGCATTATAATATGAACAGACGTGTGAGTGGTAGTAAAGCAGTAGGCTACATTTCGAGGTGTACGACGTGCAGGGCACCCTGGAGCTAGCCGCGTATACTATGTATCATTCTCCCAAAATGTTACGAATAACGATTTCGCAATAGCATTGGCGGAAAGAACGCACGATTCTGATTTCGTGCATTATAATATGAACAGACGTGTGAGTGGTAGTAAAGCAGTAGGCTACATTTCGAGGTGTACGACGTGCAGGGCACCCTGGAGCTAGCGGCGTATACTATGTATCATTCTCCCAAAATGTTACGAATAACGATTTCGCAATAGCATTGGCGGAAAGAACGCACGATTCTGATTTCGTGCATTATAATATGAACAGACGTGTGAGTGGTAGTAAAGCAGTAGGCTACATTTCGAGGTGTACGACGTGCAGCGCACCCTGGAGCTAGCCGCGTATACTATGTATCATTCTCCCAAAATGTTACGAATAACGATTTCGCAATAGCATTGGCGGAAAGAACGCACGATTCTGATTTCGTGCATTATAATATGAACAGACGTGTGAGTGGTAGTAAAGCAGTAGGCTACATTTCGAGGTGTACGACGTGCAGCGCACGCTGAAGCTAGCCGCGTATACTATGTATCATTCTCCCAAAATGTTACGAATAACGATTTCGCAATAGCATTGGCGGAAAGAACGCACGATTCTGATTTCGTGCATTATAATATGAACAGACGTGTGAGTGGTAGTAAAGCAGTAGGCTACATTTCGAGGTGTACGACGTGCAGGGCACCCTGGAGCTAGCGGCGTATACTATGTATCATTCTCCCAAAATGTTACGAATAACGATTTCGCAATAGCATTGGCGGAAAGAACGCACGATTCTGATTTCGTGCATTATAATATGAACAGACGTGTGAGTGGTAGTAAAGCAGTAGGCTACATTTCGAGGTGTACGACGTGCAGGGCACCCTGGAGCTAGCCGCGTATACTACGTATCATTCTCCCAAAATGTTACGAATAACGATTTCGCAATAGCATTGGCGGAAAGAACGCACGATTCTGATTTCGTGCATTATAATATGAACAGACGTGTGAGTGGTAGTAAAGCAGTAGGCTACATTTCGAGGTGTACGACGTGCAGGGCACCCTGGAGCTAGCGGCGTATACTATGTATCATTCTCCCAAAATGTTACGAATAACGATTTCGCAATAGCATTGGCGGAAAGAACGCACGATTCTGATTTCGTGCATTATAATATGAACAGACGTGTGAGTGGTAGTAAAGCAGTAGGCTACATTTCGAGGTGTACGACGTGCAGGGCACCCTGGAGCTAGCGGCGTATACTATGTATCATTCTCCCAAAATGTTACGAATAACGATTTCGCAATAGCATTGGCGGAAAGAACGCACGATTCTGATTTCGTGCATTATAATATGAACAGACGTGTGAGTGGTAGTAAAGCAGTAGGCTACATTTCGAGGTGTACGACGTGCAGCGCACCCTGGAGCTAGCCGCGTATACTATGTATCATTCTCCCAAAATGTTACGAATAACGATTTCGCAATAGCATTGGCGGAAAGAACGCACGATTCTGATTTCGTGCATTATAATATGAACAGACGTGTGAGTGGTAGTAAAGCAGTAGGCTACATTTCGAGGTGTACGACGTGCAGCGCACGCTGAAGCTAGCCGCGTATACTATGTATCATTCTCCCAAAATGTTACGAATAACGATTTCGCAATAGCATTGGCGGAAAGAACGCACGATTCTGATTTCGTGCATTATAATATGAACAGACGTGTGAGTGGTAGTAAAGCAGTAGGCTACATTTCGAGGTGTACGACGTGCAGGGCACCCTGGAGCTAGCGGCGTATACTATGTATCATTCTCCCAAAATGTTACGAATAACGATTTCGCAATAGCATTGGCGGAAAGAACGCACGATTCTGATTTCGTGCATTATAATATGAACAGACGTGTGAGTGGTAGTAAAGCAGTAGGCTACATTTCGAGGTGTACGACGTGCAGGGCACCCTGGAGCTAGCGGCGTATACTATGTATCATTCTCCCAAAATGTTACGAATAACGATTTCGCAATAGCATTGGCGGAAAGAACGCACGATTCTGATTTCGTGCATTATAATATGAACAGACGTGTGAGTGGTAGTAAAGCAGTAGGCTACATTTCGAGGTGTACGACGTGCAGCGCACGCTGAAGCTAGCCGCGTATACTATGTATCATTCTACCAAAATGTTACGAATAACGATTTCGCAATAGCATTGGCGGAAAGAACGCACGATTCTGATTTCGTGCATTATAATATGAACAGACGTGTGAGTGGTAGTAAAGCAGTAGGCTACATTTCGAGGTGTACGACGTGCAGGGCACCCTGGAGCTAGCGGCGTATACTATGTATCATTCTCCCAAAATGTTACGAATAACGATTTCGCAATAGCATTGGCGGAAAGAACGCACGATTCTGATTTCGTGCATTATAATATGAACAGACGTGTGAGTGGTAGTAAAGCAGTAGGCTACATTTCGAGGTGTACGACGTGCAGGGCACCCTGGAGCTAGCGGCGTATACTATGTATCATTCTCCCAAAATGTTACGAATAACGATTTCGCAATAGCATTGGCGGAAAGAACGCACGATTCTGATTTCGTGCATTATAATATGAACAGACGTGTGAGTGGTAGTAAAGCAGTAGGCTACATTTCGAGGTGTACGACGTGCAGCGCACGCTGAAGCTAGCCGCGTATACTATGTATCATTCTACCAAAATGTTACGAATAACGATTTCGCAATAGCATTGGCGGAAAGAACGCACGATTCTGATTTCGTGCATTATAATATGAACAGACGTGTGAGTGGTAGTAAAGCAGTAGGCTACATTTCGAGGTGTACGACGTGCAGGGCACCCTGGAGCTAGCGGCGTATACTATGTATCATTCTCCCAAAATGTTACGAATAACGATTTCGCAATAGCATTGGCGGAAAGAACGCACGATTCTGATTTCGTGCATTATAATATGAACAGACGTGTGAGTGGTAGTAAAGCAGTAGGCTACATTTCGAGGTGTACGACGTGCAGGGCACCCTGGAGCTAGCCGCGTATACTATGTATCATTCTCCCAAAATGTTACGAATAACGATTTCGCAATAGCATTGGCGGAAAGAACGCACGATTCTGATTTCGTGCATTATAATATGAACAGACGTGTGAGTGGTAGTAAAGCAGTAGGCTACATTTCGAGGTGTACGACGTGCAGGGCACCCTGGAGCTAGCGGCGTATACTATGTATCATTCTCCCAAAATGTTACGAATAACGATTTCGCAATAGCATTGGCTGAAAGAACGCACGATTCTGATTTCGTGCATTATAATATGAACAGACGTGTGAGTGGTAGTAAAGCAGTAGGCTACATTTCGAGGTGTACGACGTGCAGGGTACCCTGGAGCTAGCGGCGTATACTATGTATCATTCTCCCAAAATGTTACGAATAACGATTTCGCAATAGCATTGGCGGAAAGAACGCACGATTCAGATTTCGTGCATTATAATATGAACAGACGTGTGAGTGGTAGTAAAGCAGTAGGCTACATTACGAGGTGTACGACGTGCAGGGCACCCTGGAGCTAGCGGCGTATACTATGTATCATTCTCCCAAAATGTTACGAATAACGATTTCGCAATAGCATTGGCGGAAAGAACGCACGATTCTGATTTCGTGCATTATAATATGAACAGACGTGTGAGTGGTAGTAAAGCAGTAGGCTACATTTCTAGGTGTACGACGTGCAGGGCACCCTGGAGCTAGCGGCGTATACTATGTATCATTCTCCCAAAATGTTACGAATAACGATTTCGCAATAGCATTGGCGGAAAGAACGCACGATTCTGATTTCGTGCATTATAATATGAACAGACGTGTGAGTGGTAGTAAAGCAGTAGGCTACATTTCGAGGTGTACGACGTGCAGGGCTCCCTGGAGCTAGCGGCGTATACTATGTATCATTCTCCCAAAATGTTACGAATAACGATTTCGCAATAGCATTGGCGGAAAGAACGCACGATTCTGATTTCGTGCATTATAATATGAACAGACGTGTGAGTGGTAGTAAAGCAGTAGGCTACATTTCGAGGTGTACGACGTGCAGGGCACCCTGGAGCTAGCGGCGTATACTATGTATCATTCTCCCAAAATGTTACGAATAACGATTTCGCAATAGCATTGGCGGAAAGAACGCACGATTCTGATTTCGTGCATTATAATATGAACAGACGTGTGAGTGGTAGTAAAGCAGTAGGCTACATTTCGAGGTGTACGACGTGCAGGGCACCCTGGAGCTAGCGGCGTATACTATGTATCATTCTCCCAAAATGTTACGAATAACGATTTCGCAATAGCATTGGCGGAAAGAACGCACGATTCTGATTTCGTGCATTATAATATGAACAGACGTGTGAGTGGTAGTAAAGCAGTAGGCTACATTTCGAGGTGTACGACGTGCAGCGCACGCTGAAGCTAGCCGCGTATACTATGTATCATTCTACCAAAATGTTACGAATAACGATTTCGCAATAGCATTGGCGGAAAGAACGCACGATTCTGATTTCGTGCATTATAATATGAACAGACGTGTGAGTGGTAGTAAAGCAGTAGGCTACATTTCGAGGTGTACGACGTGCAGGGCACCCTGGAGCTAGCGGCGTATACTATGTATCATTCTCCCAAAATGTTACGAATAACGATTTCGCAATAGCATTGGCGGAAAGAACGCACGATTCTGATTTCGTGCATTATAATATGAACAGACGTGTGAGTGGTAGTAAATCAGTAGGCTACATTTCGAGGTGTACGACGTGCAGCGCACGCTGAAGCTAGCCGCGTATACTATGTATCATTTTACCAAAATGTTACGAATAACGATTTCGCAATAGCATTGGCGGAAAGAACGCACGATTCTGATTTCGTGCATTATAATATGAACAGACGTGTGAGTGGTAGTAAAGCAGTAGGCTACATTTCGAGGTGTACGACGTGCAGGGCACCCTGGAGCTAGCGGCGTATACTATGTATCATTCTCCCAAAATGTTACGAATAACGATTTCGCAATAGCATTGGCGGAAAGAACGCACGATTCTGATTTCGTGCATTATAATATGAACAGACGTGTGAGTGGTAGTAAAGCAGTAGGCTACATTTCGAGGTGTACGACGTGCAGCGCACGCTGAAGCTAGCCGCGTATACTATGTATCATTCTACCAAAATGTTACGAATAACGATTTCGCAATAGCATTGGCGGAAAGAACGCACGATTCTGATTTCGTGCATTATAATATGAACAGACGTGTGAGTGGTAGTAAAGCAGTAGGCTACATTTCGAGGTGTACGACGTGCAGGGCACCCTGGAGCTAGCGGCGTATACTATGTATCATTCTCCCAAAATGTTACGAATAACGATTTCGCAATAGCATTGGCGGAAAGAACGCACGATTCTGATTTCGTGCATTATAATATGAACAGACGTGTGAGTGGTAGTAAAGCAGTAGGCTACATTTCGAGGTGTACGACGTGCAGCGCACGCTGAAGCTAGCCGCGTATACTATGTATCATTCTACCAAAATGTTACGAATAACGATTTCGCAATAGCATTGGCGGAAAGAACGCACGATTCTGATTTCGTGCATTATAATATGAACAGACGTGTGAGTGGTAGTAAAGCAGTAGGCTACATTTCGAGGTGTACGACGTGCAGGGCACCCTGGAGCTAGCGGCGTATACTATGTATCATTCTCCCAAAATGTTACGAATAACGATTTCGCAATAGCATTGGCGGAAAGAACGCACGATTCTGATTTCGTGCATTATAATATGAACAGACGTGTGAGTGGTAGTAAAGCAGTAGGCTACATTTCGAGGTGTACGACGTGCAGGGCACCCTGGAGCTAGCGGCGTATACTATGTATCATTCTCCCAAAATGTTACGAATAACGATTTCGCAATAGCATTGGCGGAAAGAGGGCACGATTCAGATTTCGTGCATTATAATATGAACAGACGTGTGAGTGGTAGTAAAGCAGTAGGCTACATTTCGAGGTGTACGACGTGCAGGGCACCCTGGAGCTAGCGGCGTATACTATGTATCATTCTCCCAAAATGTTACGAATAACGATTTCGCAATAGCATTGGCGGAAAGAACGCACGATTCAGATTTCGTGCATTATAATATGAACAGACGTGTGAGTGGTAGTAAAGCAGTAGGCTACATTTCGTGGTGTACGACGTGCAGGGCACCCTGGAGCTAGCGGCGTATACTATGTATCATTCTCCCAAAATGTTACGAATAACGATTTCGCAATAGCATTGGCGGAAAGAAGGCACGATTCAGATTTCGTGCATTATAATATGAACAGAGGTGTGAGTGGTAGTAAAGCAGTAGGCTACATTTCGAGGTGTACGACGTGCAGCGCACGCTGACGCTAGCCGCGTATACTATGTATAATTCTCCCAAAATGTTACGAATAACGATTTCGCAATAGCATTGGCGGAAAGAACGCACGATTCTGATTTCGTGCATTATAATATGAACAGAGGTGTGAGTGGTAGTAAAGCAGTAGGCTAGATTTCGAGGTGGACGACGTGCAGGGCACCCTGGAGCTAGCGGCGTATACTATGTATCATTCTCCCAAAATGTTACGAATAACGATTTCGCAATAGCATTGGCGGAAAGAAGGCACGATTCAGATTTCGTGCATTATAATATGAACAGAGGTGTGAGTGGTAGTAAAGCAGTAGGCTACATTTCGAGGTGTACGACGTGCAGCGCACGCTGAAGCTAGCCGCGTATACTATGTATCATTCTCCCAAAATGTTACGAATAACGATTTCGCAATAGCATTGGCGGAAAGAACGCACGATTCTGATTTCGTGCATTATAATATGAACAGACGTGTGAGTGGTAGTAAAGCAGTAGGCTACATTTCGAGGTGGACGACGTGCAGGGCACCCTGGAGCTAGCGGCGTATACTATGTATCATTCTCCCAAAATGTTACGAATAACGATTTCGCAATAGCATTAGCGGAAAGAAGGCACGATTCAGATTTCGTGCATTATAATATGAACAGACGTGTGAGTGGTAGTAAAGCAGTAGGCTACAGTTCGAGGTGGACGACGTGCAGGGCACCCTGGAGCTAGCGGCGTATACTATGTATCATTCTCCCAAAATGTTACGAATAACGATTTCGCAATAGCATTGGCGGAAAGAAGGCACGATTCAGATTTCGTGCATTATAATATGAACAGAGGTGTGAGTGGTAGTAAAGCAGTAGGCTACATTTCGAGGTGTACGACGTGCAGCGCACGCTGAAGCTAGCCGCGTATACTATGTATCATTCTCCCAAAATGTTACGAATAACGATTTCGCAATAGCATTGGCGGAAAGAACGCACGATTCAGATTTCGTGCATTATAATATGAACAGAGGTGTGAGTGGTAGTAAAGCAGTAGGCTACATTTCGAGGTGTACGACGTGCAGCGCACGCTGAAGCTAGCCGCGTATACTATGTATCATTCTCCCAAAATGTTACGAATAACGATTTCGCAATAGCATTGGCGGAAAGAACGCACGATTCTGATTTCGTGCATTATAATATGAACAGACGTGTGAGTGGTAGTAAAGCAGTAGGCTACATTTCGAGGTGTACGACGTGCAGCGCACGCTGAAGCTAGCCGCGTATACTATGTATCATTCTCCCAAAATGTTACGAATAACGATTTCGCAATAGCATTGGCGGAAAGAACGCACGATTCTGATTTCGTGCATTATAATATGAACAGACGTGTGAGTGGTAGTAAAGCAGTAGGCTACATTTCGAGGTGTACGACGTGCAGGGCACCCTGGAGCTAGCGGCGTATACTATGTATCATTCTCCCAAAATGTTACGAATAACGATTTCGCAATAGCATTGGCGGAAAGAACGCACGATTCTGATTTCGTGCATTATAATATGAACAGACGTGTGAGTGGTAGTAAAGCAGTAGGCTACATTTCGAGGTGTACGACGTGCAGGGCACCCTGGAGCTAGCGGCGTATACTATGTATCATTCTCCCAAAATGTTACGAATAACGATTTCGCAATAGCATTGGCGGAAAGAACGCACGATTCTGATTTCGTGCATTATAATATGAACAGACGTGTGAGTGGTAGTAAAGCAGTAGGCTACATTTCGAGGTGTACGACGTGCAGCGCACGCTGAAGCTAGCCGCGTATACTATGTATCATTCTACCAAAATGTTACGAATAACGATTTCGCAATAGCATTGGCGGAAAGAACGCACGATTCTGATTTCGTGCATTATAATATGAACAGCCGTGTGAGTGGTAGTAAAGCAGTAGGCTACATTTCGAGGTGTACGACGTGCAGGGCACCCTGGAGCTAGCGGCGTATACTATGTATCATTCTCCCAAAATGTTACGAATAACGATTTCGCAATAGCATTGGAGGAAAGAACGCACGATTCTGATTTCGTGCATTATAATATGAACAGACGTGTGAGTGGTAGTAAAGCAATAGGCTACATTTCGAGGTGTACGACGTGCAGCGCACGCTGAAGCTAGCCGCGTATACTATGTATCATTCTACCAAAATGTTACGAATAACGATTTCGCAATAGCATTGGCGGAAAGAACGCACGATTCTGATTTCGTGCATTATAATATGAACAGACGTGTGAGTGGTAGTAAAGCAGTAGGCTACATTTCGAGGTGTACGACGTGCAGGGCACCCTGGAGCTAGCGGCGTATACTATGTATCATTCTCCCAAAATGTTACGAATAACGATTTCGCAATAGCATTGGCGGAAAGAAGGCACGATTCAGATTTCGTGCATTATAATATGAACAGACGTGTGAGTGGTAGTAAAGCAGTAGGCTACATTTCGAGGTGTACGACGTGCAGGGCACCCTGGAGCTAGCGGCGTATACTATGTATCATTCTCCCAAAATGTTACGAATAACGATTTCGCAATAGCATTGGCGGAAAGAACGCACGATTCTGATTTCGTGCATTATAATATGAACAGCCGTGTGAGTGGTAGTAAAGCAGTAGGCTACATTTCGAGGTGTACGACGTGCAGGGCACCCTGGAGCTAGCGGCGTATACTATGTATCATTCTCCCAAAATGTTACGAATAACGATTTCGCAATAGCATTGGCGGAAAGAACGCACGATTCTGATTTCGTGCATTATAATATGAACAGACGTGTGAGTGGTAGTAAAGCAATAGGCTACATTTCGAGGTGTACGACGTGCAGCGCACGCTGAAGCTAGCCGCGTATACTATGTATCATTCTACCAAAATGTTACGAATAACGATTTCGCAATAGCATTGGCGGAAAGAACGCACGATTCTGATTTCGTGCATTATAATATGAACAGCCGTGTGAGTGGTAGTAAAGCAGTAGGCTACATTTCGAGGTGTACGACGTGCAGGGCACCCTGGAGCTAGCGGCGTATACTATGTATCATTCTCCCAAAATGTTACGAATAACGATTTCGCAATAGCATTGGCGGAAAGAACGCACGATTCTGATTTCGTGCATTATAATATGAACAGACGTGTGAGTGGTAGTAAAGCAATAGGCTACATTTCGAGGTGTACGACGTGCAGCGCACGCTGAAGCTAGCCGCGTATACTATGTATCATTCTACCAAAATGTTACGAATAACGATTTCGCAATAGCATTGGCGGAAAGAACGCACGATTCTGATTTCGTGCATTATAATATGAACAGACGTGTGAGTGGTAGTAAAGCAGTAGGCTACATTTCGAGGTGTACGACGTGCAGGGCACCCTGGAGCTAGCGGCGTATACTATGTATCATTCGCCCAAAATGTTACGAATAACGATTTCGCAATAGCATTGGCGGAAAGAACGCACGATTCAGATTTCGTGCATTATAATATGAACAGACGTGTGAGTGGTAGTAAAGCAGTAGGCTACATTTCGAGGTGTACGACGTGCAGGGCACCCTGGAGCTAGCGGCGTATACTATGTATCATTCTCCCAAAATGTTACGAATAACGATTTCGCAATAGCATTGGCGGAAAGAAGGCACGATTCAGATTTCGTGCATTATAATATGAACAGACGTGTGAGTGGTAGTAAAGCAGTAGGCTACATTTCGAGGTGGACGACGTGCAGGGCACCCTGGAGCTAGCGGCGTATACTATGTATCATTCTCCCAAAATGTTACGAATAACGATTTCGCAATAGCATTGGCGGAAAGAAGGCACGATTCAGATTTCGTGCATTATAATATGAACAGACGTGTGAGTGGTAGTAAAGCAGTAGGCTACATTTCGAGGTGTACGACGTGCAGGGCACCCTGGAGCTAGCGGCGTATACTATGTATCATTCTCCCAAAATGTTACGAATAACGATTTCGCAATAGCATTGGCGGAAAGAACGCACGATTCAGATTTCGTGCATTATAATATGAACAGACGTGTGAGTGGTAGTAAAGCAGTAGGCTACATTTCGAGGTGTACGACGTGCAGGGCACCCTGGAGCTAGCGGCGTATACTATGTATCATTCTCCCAAAATGTTACGAATAACGATTTCGCAATAGCATTGGCGGAAAGAACGCACGATTCAGATTTCGTGCATTATAATATGAACAGACGTGTGAGTGGTAGTAAAGCAGTAGGCTACATTTCGAGGTGGACGACGTGCAGGGCACCCTGGAGCTAGCGGCGTATACTATGTATCATTCTCCCAAAATGTTACGAATAACGATTTCGCAATAGCATTGGCGGAAAGAACGCACGATTCAGATTTCGTGCATTATAATATGAACAGACGTGTGAGTGGTAGTAAAGCAGTAGGCTACATTTCGAGGTGGACGACGTGCAGGGCACCCTGGAGCTAGCGGCGTATACTATGTATCATTCTCCCAAAATGTTACGAATAACGATTTCGCAATAGCATTGGCGGAAAGAACGCACGATTCAGATTTCGTGCATTATAATATGAACAGACGTGTGAGTGGTAGTAAAGCAGTAGGCTTCATTTCGAGGTGTACGACGTGCAGGGCACCCTGGAGCTAGCGGCGTATACTATGTATCATTCTCCCAAAATGTTACGAATAACGATTTCGCAATAGCATTGGCGGAAAGAACGCACGATTCAGATTTCGTGCATTATAATATGAACAGACGTGTGAGTGGTAGTAAAGCAGTAGGCTACATTTCGAGGTGTACGACGTGCAGGGCACCCTGGAGCTAGCGGCGTATACTATGTATCATTCTCCCAAAATGTTACGAATAACGATTTCGCAATAGCATTGGCGGAAAGAACGCACGATTCAGATTTCGTGCATTATAATATGAACAGACGTGTGAGTGGTAGTAAAGCAGTAGGCTACATTTCGAGGTGGACGACGTGCAGGGCACCCTGGAGCTAGCGGCGTATACTATGTATCATTCTCCCAAAATGTTACGAGTAACGATTTCGCAATAGCATTGGCGGAAAGAAGGCACGATTCAGATTTCGTGCATTATAATATGAACAGACGTGTGAGTGGTAGTAAAGCAGTAGGCTACATTTCGAGGTGGACGACGTGCAGGGCACCCTGGAGCTAGCGGCGTATACTATGTATCATTCTCCCAAAATGTTACGAATAACGATTTCGCAATAGCATTGGCGGAAAGAAGGCACGATTCAGATTTCGTGCATTATAATATGAACAGACGTGTGAGTGGTAGTAAAGCAGTAGGCTACATTTCGAGGTGTACGACGTGCAGGGCACCCTGGAGCTAGCGGCGTATACTATGTATCATTCTCCCAAAATGTTACGAATAACGATTTCGCAATAGCATTGGCGGAAAGAAGGCACGATTCAGATTTCGTGCATTATAATATGAACAGACGTGTGAGTGGTAGTAAAGCAGTAGGCTACATTTCGAGGTGTACGACGTGCAGGGCACCCTGGAGCTAGCGGCGTATACTATGTATCATTCTCCCAAAATGTTACGAATAACGATTTCGCAATAGCATTGGCGGAAAGAACGCACGATTCAGATTTCGTGCATTATAATATGAACAGACGTGTGAGTGGTAGTAAAGCAGTAGGCTTCATTTCGAGGTGTACGACGTGCAGGGCACCCTGGAGCTAGCGGCGTATACTATGTATCATTCTCCCAAAATGTTACGAATAACGATTTCGCAATAGCATTGGCGGAAAGAAGGCACGATTCAGATTTCGTGCATTATAATATGAACAGACGTGTGAGTGGTAGTAAAGCAGTAGGCTACATTTCGAGGTGTACGACGTGCAGGGCACCCTGGAGCTAGCGGCGTATACTATGTATCATTCTCCCAAAATGTTACGAATAACGATTTCGCAATAGCATTGGCGGAAAGAACGCACGATTCAGATTTCGTGCATTATAATATGAACAGACGTGTGAGTGGTAGTAAAGCAGTAGGCTACATTTCGAGGTGTACGACGTGCAGGGCACCCTGGAGCTAGCGGCGTATACTATGTATCATTCTCCCAAAATGTTACGAATAACGATTTCGCAATAGCATTGGCGGAAAGAACGCACGATTCAGATTTCGTGCATTATAATATGAACAGACGTGTGAGTGGTAGTAAAGCAGTAGGCTACATTTCGAGGTGGATGACGTGCAGGGCACCCTGGAGCTAGCGGCGTATACTATGTATCATTCTCCCAAAATGTTACGAATAACGATTTCGCAATAGCATTGGCGGAAAGAACGCACGATTCAGATTTCGTGCATTATAATATGAACAGACGTGTGAGTGGTAGTAAAGCAGTAGGCTACATTTCGAGGTGGACGACGTGCAGGGCACCCTGGAGCTAGCGGCGTATACTATGTATCATTCTTCCAAAATGTTACGAATAACGATTTCGCAATAGCATTGGCGGAAAGAACGCACGATTCAGATTTCGTGCATTATAATATGAACAGACGTGTGAGTGGTAGTAAAGCAGTAGGCTACATTTCGAGGTGGACGACGTGCAGGGCACCCTGGAGCTAGCGGCGTATACTATGTATCATTCTCCCAAAATGTTACGAATAACGATTTCGCAATAGCATTGGCGGAAAGAAGGCACGATTCAGATTTCGTGCATTATAATATGAACAGACGTGTGAGTGGTAGTAAAGCAGTAGGCTACATTTCGAGGTGGACGACGTGCAGGGCACCCTGGAGCTAGCGGCGTATACTATGTATCATTCTCCCAAAATGTTACGAATAACGATTTCGCAATAGCATTGGCGGAAAGAACGCACGATTCAGATTTCGTGCATTATAATATGAACAGACGTGTGAGTGGTAGTAAAGCAGTAGGCTACATTTCGAGGTGGACGACGTGCAGGGCACCCTGGAGCTAGCGGCGTATACTATGTATCATTCTCCCAAAATGTTACGAATAACGATTTCGCAATAGCATTGGCGGAAAGAACGCACGATTCACATTTCGTGCATTATAATATGAACAGACGTGTGAGTGGTAGTAAAGCAGTAGGCTACATTTCGAGGTGTACGACGTGCAGGGCACCCTGGAGCTAGCGGCGTATACTATGTATCATTCTCCCAAAATGTTACGAATAACGATTTCGCAATAGCATTGGCGGAAAGAACGCACGATTCAGATTTCGTGCATTATAATATGAACAGACGTGTGAGTGGTAGTAAAGCAGTAGGCTACATTTCGAGGTGTACGACGTGCAGGGCACCCTGGAGCTAGCGGCGTATACTATGTATCATTCTCCCAAAATGTTACGAATAACGATTTCGCAATAGCATTGTCGGAAAGAAGGCACGATTCAGATTTCGTGCATTATAATATGAACAGACGTGTGAGTGGTAGTAAAGCAGTAGGCTACATTTCGAGGTGTACGACGTGCAGGGCACCCTGGAGCTAGTGGCGTATACTATGCATCATTCTCCCAAAATGTTACGAATAACGATTTCGCAATAGCATTGGCGGAAAGAACGCACGATTCAGATTTCGTGCATTATAATATGAACAGACGTGTGAGTGGTAGTAAAGCAGTAGGCTACATTTCGAGGTGGACGACGTGCAGGGCACCCTGGAGCTAGCGGCGTATACTATGTATCATTCTCCCAAAATGTTACGAATAACGATTTCGCAATAGCATTGGCGGAAAGAAGGCACGATTCAGATTTCGTGCATTATAATATGAACAGACGTGTGAGTGGTAGTAAAGCAGTAGGCTACATTTCGAGGTGGACGACGTGCAGGGCACCCTGGAGCTAGCGGCGTATACTATGTATCATTCTCCCAAAATGTTACGAATAACGATTTCGCAATAGCATTGGCGGAAAGAAGGCACGATTCAGATTTCGTGCATTATAATATGAACAGACGTGTGAGTGGTAGTAAAGCAGTAGGCTACATTTCGAGGTGGACGACGTGCAGGGCACCCTGGAGCTAGCGGCGTATACTATGTATCATTCTCCCAAAATGTTACGAATAACGATTTCGCAATAGCATTGGCGGAAAGAACGCACGATTCAGATTACGTGCATTATAATATGAACAGAGGTGTGAGTGGTAGTAAAGCAGTAGGCTACATTTCGAGGTGTACGACGTGCAGCGCACGCTGAAGCTAGCCGCGTATACTATGTATCATTCTCCCAAAATGTTACGAATAACGATTTCGCAATAGCATTCGCGGAAAGAACGCACGATTCTGATTTCGTGCATTATAATATGAACAGACGTGTGAGTGGTAGTAAAGCAGTAGGCTACATTTCGAGGTGTACGACGTGCAGGGCACCCTGGAGCTAGCGGCGTATACTATGTATCATTCTACCAAAATGTTTCGAATAACGATTTCGCAATTGCATTGGCGGAAAGAAGGCACGATTCAGATTTCGTGCATTATAATATGAACAGACGTGTAAGTGGTAGTAAAGCAGTAGGCTACAATTCGTGGTGTACGACGTGCAGCGCACGCTGAAGCTAGCCGCGTATACTATGTATCATTCTCCCAAAATGTTACGAATAACGATTTCGCAATAGCATTGGCGGAAAGAAGGCACGATTCTGATTTCGTGCATTATAATATGAACAGACGTGTGAGTGGTAGTAAAGCAGTAGGCTACATTTCGTGGTGTACGACGTGCAGGGCACCCTGGAGGTAGCGGCGTATACTATGTATCATTCTCCCAAAATGTTACGAATAACGATTTCGCAATAGCATTGGCGGAAAGAACGCACGATTCTGATTTCGTGCATTATAATATGAACAGACGTGTGAGTGGTAGTAAAGCAGTAGGCTACATTTCGTGGTGTACGACGTGCATGTATCATTCTCCCAAAATGTTACGAATAACGATTTCGCAATAGCATTGGCGGAAAGAAGGCACGATTCAGATTTCGTGCATTATAATATGAACAGACGTGTGAGTGGTAGTAAAGCAGTAGGCTACATTTCGAGGTGTACGGCGTGCAGCGCACGCTGAAGCTAGCCGCGTATACTATGTATCATTCTCCCAAAATGTTACGAATAACGATTTCGCAATAGCATTGGCGGAAAGAACGCACGATTCTGATTTCGTGCATTATAATATGAACAGACGTGTGAGTGGTAGTAAAGCAGTAGGCTACATTTCGAGGTGTACGACGTGCAGGGCACCCTGGAGCTAGCGGCGTATACTATGTATCATTCTACCAAAATGTTACGAATAACGATTTCGCAATAGCATTGGCGGAAAGAACGCACGATTCTGATTTCGTGCATTATAATATGAACAGACGTGTGAGTGGTAGTAAAGCAGTAGGCTACATTTCGTGGTGTACGACGTGCAGCGCACACTGAAGCTAGCCGCGTATACTATGTATCATTCTACCAAAATGTTACGAATAACGATTTCGCAATAGCATTGGCGGAAAGAAGGCACGATTCAGATTTCGTGCATTATAATATGAACAGACGTGTGAGTGGTAGTAAAGCAGTAGGCTACATTTCGTGGTGTACGACGTGCAGGGCACCCTGGAGGTACCGGCGTATACTATGTATCATTCTCCCAAAATGTTACGAATAACGATTTCGCAATAGCATTGGCGGAAAGAACGCACGATTCTGATTTCGTGCATTATAATATGAACAGACGTGTGAGTGGTAGTAAAGCAGTAGGCTACATTTCGTGGTGTACGACGTGCAGCGCACGCTGAAGCTAGCCGCGTATACTATGTATCATTCTACCAAAATGTTACGAATAACGATTTCGCAATAGCATTGGCGGAAAGAACGCACGATTCTGATTTCGTGCATTATAATATGAACAGACGTGTGAGTGGTAGTAAAGCAGTAGGCTACATTTCGTGGTGTACGACGTGCAGGGCACGCTGAAGCTAGCCGCGTATACTATGTATCATTCTACCAAAATGTTACGAATAACGATTTCGCAATAGCATTGGCGGAAAGAACGCACGATTCTGATTTCGTGCATTATAATATGAACAGACGTGTGAGTGGTAGTAAAGCAGTAGGCTACATTTCGAGGTGTACGACGTGCAGGGCACCCTGGAGCTAGCGGCGTATACTATGTATCATTCTCCCAAAATGTTACGAATAACGATTTCGCAATAGCATTGGCGGAAAGAACGCACGATTCTGATTTCGTGCATTATAATATGAACAGACGTGTGAGTGGTAGTAAAGCAGTAGGCTACATTTCGTGGTGTACGACGTGCAGCGCACGCTGAAGCTAGCCGCGTATACTATGTATCATTCTACCAAAATGTTACGAATAACGATTTCGCAATAGCATTGGCGGAAAGAACGCACGATTCTGATTTCGTGCATTATAATATGAACAGACGTGTGAGTGGTAGTAAAGCAGTAGGCTACATTTCGTGGTGTACGACGTGCAGCGCACGCTGAAGCTAGCCGCGTATACTATGTATCATTCTACCAAAATGTTACGAATAACGATTTCGCAATAGCATTGGCGGAAAGAAGGCACGATTCTGATTTCGTGCATTATAATATGAACAGACGTGTGAGTGGTAGTAAAGCAGTAGGCTACATTTCGTGGTGTACGACGTGCAGCGCACACTGAAGCTAGCCGTGTATACTATGTATCATTCTACCAAAATGTTACGAATAACGATTTCGCAATAGCATTGGCGGAAAGAACGCACGATTCAGATTTCGTGCATTATAATATGAACAGACGTGTGAGTGGAAGTAAAGCAGTAGGCTACATTTCGTGGTGTACGACGTGCAGCGCACGCTGAAGCTAGCCGCGGATACCGTGTATCATTCTCCCAAAATGTTACGAATAACGATTTCGCAATAGCATTGGCGGAAAGAAGGCACGATTCAGATTTCGTGCATTATAATATGAACAGACGTGTGAGTGGTAGTAAAGCAGTAGGCTACATTTCGAGGTGTACGACGTGCTGCGCACGCCGAAGCTAGCCGCGGATACCATGTATCATTCTCCCAAAATGTTACGAATAACGATTTCGCAATAGCATTGGCGGAAAGAAGGCACGATTCTGATTTCGTGCATTATAATATGAACAGACGTGTGAGTGGTAGTAAAGCAGTAGGCTACAATTCGTGGTGTACGACGTGCAGCGCACGCTGAAGCTAGCCGCGGATACTATGTATCATTCTACCAAAATGTTACGAATAACGATTTCGCAATAGCATTGGCGGAAAGAAGGCACGATTCTGATTTCGTGCATTATAATATGAACAGACGTGTGAGTGGTAGTAAAGCAGTAGGCTACATTTCGTGGTGTACGACGTGCAGGGCACCATGGAGGTAGCGGCATATACTATGTATCATTCTCCCAAAATGTTACGAATAACGATTTCGCAATAGCATTGGCGGAAAGAACGCACGATTCTGATTTCGTGCATTATAATATGAACAGACGTGTGAGTGGTAGTAAAGCAGTAGGCTACATTTCGTGGTGTACGACGTGCAGCGCACGCTGAAGCTAGCCGCGTATACTATGTATCATTCTACCAAAATGTTACGAATAACGATTTCGCAATAGCATTGGCGGAAAGAACGCACGATTCTGATTTCGTGCATTATAATATGAACAGACGTGTGAGTGGTAGTAAAGCAGTAGGCTACATTTCGTGGTGTACGACGTGCAGGGCACCCTGGAGCTAGCGGCGTATACTATGTATCATTCTCCCAAAATGTTACGAATAACGATTTCGCAATAGCATTGTCGGAAAGAAGGCACGATTCTGATTTCGTGCATTATAATATGAACAGACGTGTGAGTGGTAGTAAAGCAGTAGGCTACATTTCGTGGTGTACGACGTGCAGCGCACGCTGAAGCTAGCCGCGTATACTATGTATCATTCTCCCAAAATGTTACGAATAACGATTTCGCAATAGCATTGGCGGAAAGAAGTCACGATTCAGATTTCGTGCATTATAATATGAACAGACGTGTGAGTGGTAGTAAAGCAGTAGGCTACATTTCGTGGTGTACGACGTGCAGCGCACGCTGAAGCTAGCCGCGTATACTATGTATCATTCTCCCAAAATGTTACGAATAACGATTTCGCAATAGCATTGGCGGAAAGAAGTCACGATTCAGATTTCGTGCATCATAATATGAACAGACGTGTGAGTGGTAGTAAAGCAGTAGGCTACAATTCGTGGTGTACGACGTGCAGCGCACGCTGAAGCTAGCCGCGGATACTATGTATCATTCTACCAAAATGTTACGAATAACGATTTCGCAATAGCATTGGCGGAAAGAAGTCACGATTCAGATTTCGTGCATTATAATATGAACAGACGTGTGAGTGGTAGTAAAGCAGTAGGCTACATTTCGTGGTGTACGACGTGCAGCGCACGCTGAAGCTAGCCGCGTATACTATGTATCATTCTCCCAAAATGTTACGAATAACGATTTCGCAATAGCATTGGCGGAAAGAAGTCACGATTCAGATTTCGTGCATTATAATATGAACAGACGTGTGAGTGGTAGTAAAGCAGTAGGCTACATTTCGTGGTGTACGACGTGCAGCGCACGCTGAAGCTAGCCGCGTATACTATGTATCATTCTCCCAAAATGTTACGAATAACGATTTCGCAATAGCATTGGCGGAAAGAAGTCACGATTCAGATTTCGTGCATTATAATATGAACAGACGTGTGAGTGGTAGTAAAGCAGTAGGCTACAATTCGTGGTGTACGACGTGCAGCGCACGCTGAAGCTAGCCGCGGATACTATGTATCATTCTACCAAAATGTTACGAATAACGATTTCGCAATAGCATTGGCGGAAAGAAGTCACGATTCAGATTTCGTGCATTATAAGATGAACAGACGTGTGAGTGGTAGTAAAGCAGTAGGCTACATTTCGTGGTGTACGACGTGCAGCGCACGCTGAAGCTAGCCGCGTATACTATGTATCATTCTCCCAAAATGTTACGAATAACGATTTCGCAATAGCATTGGCGGAAAGAAGTCACGATTCAGATTTCGTGCATTATAATATGAACAGACGTGTGAGTGGTAGTAAAGCAGTAGGCTACAATTCGTGGGGTACGACGTGCAGCGCACGCTGAAGCTAGCCGCAGATACTATGTATCATTCTATCAAAATGTTACGAATAACGATTTCGCAATAGCATTGGCGGAAAGAAGTCACGATTCAGATTTCGTGCATTATAATATGAACAGACGTGTGAGTGGTAGTAAAGCAGTAGGCTACAATTCGTGGTGTACGACGTGCAGCGCACGCTGAAGCTAGCCGCGGATACTATGTATCATTCTACCAAAATGTTACGAATAACGATTTCGCAATAGCATTGGCGGAAAGAAGTCACGATTCAGATTTCGTGCATTATAATATGAACAGACGTGTGAGTGGTAGTAAAGCAGTAGTCTACAATTCGTGGTGTACGACGTGCAGCGCACGCTGAAGCTAGCCGCGGATACTATGTATCATTCTACCAAAATGTTACGAATAACGATTTCGCAATAGCATTGGCGGAAAGAAGTCACGATTCAGATTTCGTGCATTATAATATGAACAGACGTGTGAGTGGTAGTAAAGCAGTAGGCTACATTTCGTGGTGTACGACGTGCAGCGCACGCTGAAGCTAGCCGCGTATACTATGTATCATTCTCCCAAAATGTTACGAATAACGATTTCGCAATAGCATTGGCGGAAAGAAGTCACGATTCAGATTTCGTGCATTATAATATGAACAGACGTGTGAGTGGTAGTAAAGCAGTAGGCTACAATTCGTGGTGTACGACGTGCAGCGGACGCTGAAGCTAGCCGCGTATACTATGTATCATTCTACCAAAATGTTACGAATAACGATTTCGCAATAGCATTGGCGGAAAGAACGCACGATTCAGATTTCGTGCATTATAATATGAACAGACGTGTGAGTGGTAGTAAAGCAGTAGGCTACATTTCGTGGTGTACGACGTGCAGGGCACCCTGGAGGTAGCGGCGTATACTATGTATCATTCTCCCAAAATGTTACGAATAACGATTTCGCAATAGCATTGGCGGAAAGAACGCACGATTCTGATTTCGTGCATTATAATATGAACAGACGTGTGAGTGGTAGTAAAGCAGTAGGCTACATTTCGTGGTGTACGACGTGCAGCGCACGCTGAAGCTAGCCGCGTATGCTATGTATCATTCTACCAAAATGTTACGAATAACGATTTCGCAATAGCATTGGCGGAAAGAACGCACGATTCTGATTTCGTGCATTATAATATGAACAGACGTGTGAGTGGTAGTAAAGCAGTAGGCTACATTTCGTGGTGTACGACGTGCAGCGCACGCTGAAGCTAGCCGCGTATACTATGTATCATTCTACCAAAATGTTACGAATAACGATTTCGCAATAGCATTGGCGGAAAGAACGCACGATTCTGATTTCGTGCATTATAATATGAACAGACGTGTGAGTGGTAGTAAAGCAGTAGGCTACATTTCGTGGTGTACGACGTGCAGCGCACGCTGAAGCTAGCCGCGTATACTATGTATCATTCTACCAAAATGTTACGAATAACGATTTCGCAATAGCATTGGCGGAAAGAACGCACGATTCTGATTTCGTGCATTATAATATGAACAGACGTGTGAGTGGTAGTAAAGCAGTAGGCTACATTTCGAGGTGTACGACGTGCAGGGCACCCTGGAGCTAGCCGCGGATACCGTGTATCATTCTCCCAAAATGTTACGAATAACGATTTCGCAATAGCATTGGCGGAAAGAAGGCACGATTCTGATTTCGTGCATTATAATATGAACAGACGTGTGAGTGGTAGTAAAGCAGTAGGCTACATTTCGTGGTGTACGACGTGCAGCGCACGCTGAAGCTAGCCGCGTATACTATGTATCATTCTACCAAAATGTTACGAATAACGATTTCGCAATAGCATTGGCGGAAAGAACGCACGATTCTGATTTCGTGCATTATAATATGAACAGACGTGTCAGTGGTAGTAAAGCAGTAGGCTACATTTCGTGGTGTACGACGTGCAGTGCACGCTGAAGCTAGCCGCGTATACTATGTACTATTCTACCAAAATGTTACGAATAACGATTTCGCAATAGCATTGGCGGAAAGAACGCACGATTCTGATTTCGTGCATTATAATATGAACAGACGTGTGAGTGGTAGTAAAGCAGTAGGCTACATTTCGTGGTGTACGACGTGCAGCGCACGCTGAAGCTAGCCGCGAATACGATGTATCATTCTACCAAAATGTTACGAATAACGATTTCGCAATAGCATTGGCGGAAAGAAGGCACGATTCTGATTTCGTGCATTATAATATGAACAGACGTGTGAGTGGTAGTAAAGCAGTAGGCTACATTTCGTGGTGTACGACGTGCAGGGCACCCTGGAGGTAGCGGCGTATACTATGTATCATTCTCCCAAAATGTTACGAATAACGATTTCGCAATAGCATTGGCGGAAAGAACGCACGATTCTGATTTCGTGCATTATAATATGAGCAGACGTGTGAGTGGTAGTAAAGCAGTAGGCTACATTTCGTGGTGTACGACGTGCAGCGCACGCTGAAGCTAGCCGCGTATACTATGTATCATTCTACCAAAATGTTACGATTAACGATTTCGCAATAGCATTGGCGGAAAGAACGCACGATTCTGATTTCGTGCATTATAATATGAACAGACGTGTGAGTGGTAGTAAAGCAGTAGGCTACATTTCGTGGTGTACGACGTGCAGCGCACGCTGAAGCTAGCCGCGTATACTATGTATCATTCTACCAAAATGTTACGAATAACGATTTCGCAATAGCATTGGCGGAAAGAACGCACGATTCTGATTTCGTGCATTATAATATGAACAGACGTGTGAGTGGTAGTAAAGCAGTAGGCTACATTTCGAGGTGTACGACGTGCAGGGCACCCTGGAGCTAGCGGCGTATACTATGTATCATTCTACCAAAATGTTACGAATAACGATTTCGCAATAGCATTGGCGGAAAGAACGCACGATTCTGATTTCGTGCATTATAATATGAACAGACGTGTGAGTGGTAGTAAAGCAGTAGGCTACATTTCGTGGTGTACGACGTGCAGCGCACGCTGAAGCTAGCCGCGTATACTATGTATCATTCTACCAAAATGTTACGATTAACGATTTCGCAATAGCATTGGCGGAAAGAACGCACGATTCTGATTTCGTGCATTATAATATGAACAGACGTGTGAGTGGTAGTAAAGCAGTAGGCTACATTTCGAGGTGTACGACGTGCAGGGCACCCTGGAGGTAGCGGCGTATACTATGTATCATTCTACCAAAATGTTACGAATAACGATTTCGCAATAGCATTGGCGGAAAGAACGCACGATTCTGATTTCGTGCATTATAATATGAGCAGACGTGTGAGTGGTAGTAAAGCAGTAGGCTACATTTCGTGGTGTACGACGTGCAGCGCACGCTGAAGCTAGCCGCGTATACTATGTATCATTCTACCAAAATGTTACGATTAACGATTTCGCAATAGCATAGGCGGAAAGAACGCACGATTCTGATTTCGTGCATTATAATATGAACAGACGTGTGAGTGGTAGTAAAGCAGTAGGCTACATTTCGTGGTGTACGACGTGCAGCGGACGCTGAAGCTAGCCGCGTATACTATGTATCATTCTACCAAAATGTTACGAATAACGATTTCGCAATAGCATTGGCGGAAAGAACGCACGATTCTGATTTCGTGCATTATAATATGAGCAGACGTGTGAGTGGTAGTAAAGCAGTAGGCTACATTTCGAGGTGTACGACGTGCAGGGCACCCTGGAGGTAGCGGCGTATACTATGTATCATTCTCCCAAAATGTTACGAATAACGATTTCGCAATAGCATTGGCGGAAAGAACGCACGATTCTGATTTCGTGCATTATAATATGAACAGACGTGTGAGTGGTAGTAAAGCAGTAGGCTACATTTCGAGGTGTACGACGTGCAGGGCACCCTGGAGCTAGCGGCGTATACTATGTATCATTCTCCCAAAATGTTACGAATAACGATTTCGCAATAGCATTGGCGGAAAGAACGCACGATTCTGATTTCGTGCATTATAATATGAGCAGACGTGTGAGTGGTAGTAAAGCAGTAGGCTACATTTCGTGGTGTACGACGTGCAGCGCACGCTGAAGCTAGCCGCGTATACTATGTATCATTCTACCAAAATGTTACGATTAACGATTTCGCAATAGCATTGGCGGAAAGAACGCACGATTCTGATTTCGTGCATTATAATATGAACAGACGTGTGAGTGGTAGTAAAGCAGTAGGCTACATTTCGAGGTGTACGACGTGCAGGGCACCCTGGAGCTAGCGGCGTATACTATGTATCATTCTACCAAAATGTTACGAATAACGATTTCGCAATAGCATTGGCGGAAAGAACGCACGATTCTGATTTCGTGCATTATAATATGAACAGACGTGTGAGTGGTAGTAAAGCAGTAGGCTACATTTCGAGGTGTACGACGTGCAGCGGACGCTGAAGCTAGCCGCGTATACTATGTATCATTCTACCAAAATGTTACGATTAACGATTTCGCAATAGCATTGGCGGAAAGAACGCACGATTCTGATTTCGTGCATTATAATATGAACAGACGTGTGAGTGGTAGTAAAGCAGTAGGCTACATTTCGAGGTGTACGACGTGCAGCGCACGCTGAAGCTAGCCGCGTATACTATGTATCATTCTACCAAAATGTTACGAATAACGATTTCGCAATAGCATTGGCGGAAAGAACGCACGATTCTGATTTCGTGCATTATAATATGAACAGACGTGTGAGTGGTAGTAAAGCAGTAGGCTACATTTCGAGGTGTACGACGTGCAGGGCACCCTGGAGCTAGCGGCGTATACTATGTATCATTCTACCAAAATGTTACGAATAACGATTTCGCAATAGCATTGGCGGAAAGAACGCACGATTCTGATTTCGTGCATTATAATATGAACAGACGTGTGAGTGGTAGTAAAGCAGTAGGCTACATTTCGAGGTGTACGACGTGCAGCGCACGCTGAAGCTAGCCGCGTATACTATGTATCATTCTACCAAAATGTTACGATTAACGATTTCGCAATAGCATTGGCGGAAAGAACGCACGATTCTGATTTCGTGCATTATAATATGAACAGACGTGTGAGTGGTAGTAAAGCAGTAGGCTACATTTCGAGGTGTACGACGTGCAGGGCACCCTGGAGCTAGCGGCGTATACTATGTATCATTCTCCCAAAATGTTACGAATAACGATTTCGCAATAGCATTGGCGGAAAGAACGCACGATTCTGATTTCGTGCATTATAATATGAGCAGACGTGTGAGTGGTAGTAAAGCAGTAGGCTACATTTCGTGGTGTACGACGTGCAGCGCACGCTGAAGCTAGCCGCGTATACTATGTATCATTCTACCAAAATGTTACGAATAACGATTTCGCAATAGCATTGGCGGAAAGAACGCACGATTCTGATTTCGTGCATTATAATATGAACAGACGTGTGAGTGGTAGTAAAGCAGTAGGCTACATTTCGAGGTGTACGACGTGCAGGGCACCCTGGAGCTAGCGGCGTATACTATGTATCATTCTACCAAAATGTTACGAATAACGATTTCGCAATAGCATTGGCGGAAAGAACGCACGATTCTGATTTCGTGCATTATAATATGAACAGACGTGTGAGTGGTAGTAAAGCAGTAGGCTACATTTCGAGGTGTACGACGTGCAGCGCACGCTGAAGCTAGCCGCGTATACTATGTATCATTCTACCAAAATGTTACGATTAACGATTTCGCAATAGCATTGGCGGAAAGAACGCACGATTCTGATTTCGTGCATTATAATATGAACAGACGTGTGAGTGGTAGTAAAGCAGTAGGCTACATTTCGTGGTGTACGACGTGCAGCGCACGCTGAAGCTAGCCGCGTATACTATGTATCATTCTACCAAAATGTTACGAATAACGATTTCGCAATAGCATTGGCGGAAAGAACGCACGATTCTGATTTCGTGCATTATAATATGAACAGACGTGTGAGTGGTAGTAAAGCAGTAGGCTACATTTCGAGGTGTACGACGTGCAGCGGACGCTGAAGCTAGCCGCGTATACTATGTATCATTCTACCAAAATGTTACGATTAACGATTTCGCAATAGCATTGGCGGAAAGAACGCACGATTCTGATTTCGTGCATTATAATATGAGCAGACGTGTGAGTGGTAGTAAAGCAGTAGGCTACATTTCGTGGTGTACGACGTGCAGCGCACGCTGAAGCTAGCCGCGTATACTATGTATCATTCTACCAAAATGTTACGATTAACGATTTCGCAATAGCATTGGCGGAAAGAACGCACGATTCTGATTTCGTGCATTATAATATGAACAGACGTGTGAGTGGTAGTAAAGCAGTAGGCTACATTTCGTGGTGTACGACGTGCAGCGCACGCTGAAGCTAGCCGCGTATACTATGTATCATTCTACCAAAATGTTACGAATAACGATTTCGCAATAGCATTGGCGGAAAGAACGCACGATTCTGATTTCGTGCATTATAATATGAACAGACGTGTGAGTGGTAGTAAAGCAGTAGGCTACATTTCGAGGTGTACGACGTGCAGGGCACCCTGGAGCTAGCGGCGTATACTATGTATCATTCTACCAAAATGTTACGAATAACGATTTCGCAATAGCATTGGCGGAAAGAACGCACGATTCTGATTTCGTGCATTATAATATGAACAGACGTGTGAGTGGTAGTAAAGCAGTAGGCTACATTTCGAGGTGTACGACGTGCAGCGCACGCTGAAGCTAGCCGCGTATACTATGTATCATTCTACCAAAATGTTACGATTAACGATTTCGCAATAGCATTGGCGGAAAGAACGCACGATTCTGATTTCGTGCATTATAATATGAACAGACGTGTGAGTGGTAGTAAAGCAGTAGGCTACATTTCGTGGTGTACGACGTGCAGCGCACGCTGAAGCTAGCCGCGTATACTATGTATCATTCTACCAAAATGTTACGATTAACGATTTCGCAATAGCATTGGCGGAAAGAACGCACGATTCTGATTTCGTGCATTATAATATGAACAGACGTGTGAGTGGTAGTAAAGCAGTAGGCTACATTTCGAGGTGTACGACGTGCAGGGCACCCTGGAGCTAGCGGCGTATACTATGTATCATTCTCCCAAAATGTTACGAATAACGATTTCGCAATAGCATTGGCGGAAAGAACGCACGATTCTGATTTCGTGCATTATAATATGAGCAGACGTGTGAGTGGTAGTAAAGCAGTAGGCTACATTTCGTGGTGTACGACGTGCAGCGCACGCTGAAGCTAGCCGCGTATACTATGTATCATTCTACCAAAATGTTACGATTAACGATTTCGCAATAGCATTGGCGGAAAGAACGCACGATTCTGATTTCGTGCATTATAATATGAACAGACGTGTGAGTGGTAGTAAAGCAGTAGGCTACATTTCGTGGTGTACGACGTGCAGCGGACGCTGAAGCTAGCCGCGTATACTATGTATCATTCTACCAAAATGTTACGAATAACGATTTCGCAATAGCATTGGCGGAAAGAACGCACGATTCTGATTTCGTGCATTATAATATGAACAGACGTGTGAGTGGTAGTAAAGCAGTAGGCTACATTTCGAGGTGTACGACGTGCAGGGCACCCTGGAGGTAGCGGCGTATACTATGTATCATTCTCCCAAAATGTTACGAATAACGATTTCGCAATAGCATTGGCGGAAAGAACGCACGATTCTGATTTCGTGCATTATAATATGAACAGACGTGTGAGTGGTAGTAAAGCAGTAGGCTACATTTCGAGGTGTACGACGTGCAGGGCACCCTGGAGCTAGCGGCGTATACTATGTATCATTCTACCAAAATGTTACGAATAACGATTTCGCAATAGCATTGGCGGAAAGAACGCACGATTCTGATTTCGTGCATTATAATATGAACAGACGTGTGAGTGGTAGTAAAGCAGTAGGCTACATTTCGAGGTGTACGACGTGCAGGGCACCCTGGAGGTAGCGGCGTATACTATGTATCATTCTACCAAAATGTTACGAATAACGATTTCGCAATAGCATTGGCGGAAAGAACGCACGATTCTGATTTCGTGCATTATAATATGAGCAGACGTGTGAGTGGTAGTAAAGCAGTAGGCTACATTTCGTGGTGTACGACGTGCAGCGCACGCTGAAGCTAGCCGCGTATACTATGTATCATTCTACCAAAATGTTACGATTAACGATTTCGCAATAGCATTGGCGGAAAGAACGCACGATTCTGATTTCGTGCATTATAATATGAACAGACGTGTGAGTGGTAGTAAAGCAGTAGGCTACATTTCGTGGTGTACGACGTGCAGCGCACGCTGAAGCTAGCCGCGTATACTATGTATCATTCTACCAAAATGTTACGAATAACGATTTCGCAATAGCATTGGCGGAAAGAACGCACGATTCTGATTTCGTGCATTATAATATGAACAGACGTGTGAGTGGTAGTAAAGCAGTAGGCTACATTTCGAGGTGTACGACGTGCAGGGCACCCTGGAGCTAGCGGCGTATACTATGTATCATTCTCCCAAAATGTTACGAATAACGATTTCGCAATAGCATTGGCGGAAAGAACGCACGATTCTGATTTCGTGCATTATAATATGAACAGACGTGTGAGTGGTAGTAAAGCAGTAGGCTACATTTCGTGGTGTACGACGTGCAGCGCACGCTGAAGCTAGCCGCGTATACTATGTATCATTCTACCAAAATGTTACGAATAACGATTTCGCAATAGCATTGGCGGAAAGAACGCACGATTCTGATTTCGTGCATTATAATATGAACAGACGTGTGAGTGGTAGTAAAGCAGTAGGCTACAATTCGTGGTGTACGACGTGCAGCGCACGCTGAAGCTAGCCGCGGATACTATGTATCATTCTACCAAAATGTTACGAATAACGATTTCGCAATAGCATTGGCGGAAAGAAGTCACGATTCAGATTTCGTGCATTATAATATGAACAGACGTGTGAGTGGTAGTAAAGCAGTAGGCTACATTTCGTGGTGTACGACGTGCAGCGCACGCTGAAGCTAGCCGCGTATAGTATGTATCATTCTCCCAAAATGTTACGAATAACGATTTCGCAATAGCATTGGCGGAAAGAAGTCACGATTCAGATTTCGTGCATTATAATATGAACAGACGTGTGAGTGGTAGTAAAGCAGTAGGCTACAATTCGTGGTGTACGACGTGCAGCGGACGCTGAAGCTAGCCGCGTATACTATGTATCATTCTACCAAAATGTTACGAATAACGATTTCGCAATAGCATTGGCGGAAAGAACGCACGATTCAGATTTCGTGCATTATAATATGAACAGACGTGTGAGTGGTAGTAAAGCAGTAGGCTACATTTCGTGGTGTACGACGTGCAGGGCACCCTGGAGGTAGCGGCGTATACTATGTATCATTCTCCCAAAATGTTACGAATAACGATTTCGCAATAGCATTGGCGGAAAGAACGCACGATTCTGATTTCGTGCATTATAATATGAACAGACGTGTGAGTGGTAGTAAAGCAGTAGGCTACATTTCGTGGTGTACGACGTGCAGCGCACGCTGAAGCTAGCCGCGTATGCTATGTATCATTCTACCAAAATGTTACGAATAACGATTTCGCAATAGCATTGGCGGAAAGAACGCACGATTCTGATTTCGTGCATTATAATATGAACAGACGTGTGAGTGGTAGTAAAGCAGTAGGCTACATTTCGTGGTGTACGACGTGCAGCGCACGCTGAAGCTAGCCGCGTATACTATGTATCATTCTACCAAAATGTTACGAATAACGATTTCGCAATAGCATTGGCGGAAAGAACGCACGATTCTGATTTCGTGCATTATAATATGAACAGACGTGTGAGTGGTAGTAAAGCAGTAGGCTACATTTCGTGGTGTACGACGTGCAGCGCACGCTGAAGCTAGCCGCGTATACTATGTATCATTCTACCAAAATGTTACGAATAACGATTTCGCAATAGCATTGGCGGAAAGAACGCACGATTCTGATTTCGTGCATTATAATATGAACAGACGTGTGAGTGGTAGTAAAGCAGTAGGCTACATTTCGAGGTGTACGACGTGCAGGGCACCCTGGAGCTAGCCGCGGATACCGTGTATCATTCTCCCAAAATGTTACGAATAACGATTTCGCAATAGCATTGGCGGAAAGAAGGCACGATTCTGATTTCGTGCATTATAATATGAACAGACGTGTGAGTGGTAGTAAAGCAGTAGGCTACATTTCGTGGTGTACGACGTGCAGCGCACGCTGAAGCTAGCCGCGTATACTATGTATCATTCTACCAAAATGTTACGAATAACGATTTCGCAATAGCATTGGCGGAAAGAACGCACGATTCTGATTTCGTGCATTATAATATGAACAGACGTGTCAGTGGTAGTAAAGCAGTAGGCTACATTTCGTGGTGTACGACGTGCAGTGCACGCTGAAGCTAGCCGCGTATACTATGTACTATTCTACCAAAATGTTACGAATAACGATTTCGCAATAGCATTGGCGGAAAGAACGCACGATTCTGATTTCGTGCATTATAATATGAACAGACGTGTGAGTGGTAGTAAAGCAGTAGGCTACATTTCGTGGTGTACGACGTGCAGCGCACGCTGAAGCTAGCCGCGAATACGATGTATCATTCTACCAAAATGTTACGAATAACGATTTCGCAATAGCATTGGCGGAAAGAAGGCACGATTCTGATTTCGTGCATTATAATATGAACAGACGTGTGAGTGGTAGTAAAGCAGTAGGCTACATTTCGTGGTGTACGACGTGCAGGGCACCCTGGAGGTAGCGGCGTATACTATGTATCATTCTCCCAAAATGTTACGAATAACGATTTCGCAATAGCATTGGCGGAAAGAACGCACGATTCTGATTTCGTGCATTATAATATGAGCAGACGTGTGAGTGGTAGTAAAGCAGTAGGCTACATTTCGTGGTGTACGACGTGCAGCGCACGCTGAAGCTAGCCGCGTATACTATGTATCATTCTACCAAAATGTTACGATTAACGATTTCGCAATAGCATTGGCGGAAAGAACGCACGATTCTGATTTCGTGCATTATAATATGAACAGACGTGTGAGTGGTAGTAAAGCAGTAGGCTACATTTCGTGGTGTACGACGTGCAGCGCACGCTGAAGCTAGCCGCGTATACTATGTATCATTCTACCAAAATGTTACGAATAACGATTTCGCAATAGCATTGGCGGAAAGAACGCACGATTCTGATTTCGTGCATTATAATATGAACAGACGTGTGAGTGGTAGTAAAGCAGTAGGCTACATTTCGAGGTGTACGACGTGCAGGGCACCCTGGAGCTAGCGGCGTATACTATGTATCATTCTCCCAAAATGTTACGAATAACGATTTCGCAATAGCATTGGCGGAAAGAACGCACGATTCTGATTTCGTGCATTATAATATGAACAGACGTGTGAGTGGTAGTAAAGCAGTAGGCTACATTTCGTGGTGTACGACGTGCAGCGCACGCTGAAGCTAGCCGCGTATACTATGTATCATTCTACCAAAATGTTACGAATAACGATTTCGCAATAGCATTGGCGGAAAGAACGCACGATTCTGATTTCGTGCATTATAATATGAACAGACGTGTGAGTGGTAGTAAAGCAGTAGGCTACAATTCGTGGTGTACGACGTGCAGCGCACGCTGAAGCTAGCCGCGGATACTATGTATCATTCTACCAAAATGTTACGAATAACGATTTCGCAATAGCATTGGCGGAAAGAAGTCACGATTCAGATTTCGTGCATTATAATATGAACAGACGTGTGAGTGGTAGTAAAGCAGTAGGCTACATTTCGTGGTGTACGACGTGCAGCGCACGCTGAAGCTAGCCGCGTATAGTATGTATCATTCTCCCAAAATGTTACGAATAACGATTTCGCAATAGCATTGGCGGAAAGAAGTCACGATTCAGATTTCGTGCATTATAATATGAACAGACGTGTGAGTGGTAGTAAAGCAGTAGGCTACAATTCGTGGTGTACGACGTGCAGCGCACGCTGAAGCTAGCCGCGTATACTATGTATCATTCTACCAAAATGTTACGAATAACGATTTCGCAATAGCATTGGCGGAAAGAACGCACGATTCAGATTTCGCGCATTATAATATGAACAGACGTGTGAGTGGTAGTAAAGCAGTAGGCTACATTTCGTGGTGTACGACGTGCAGGGCACCCTGGAGGTAGCGGCGTATACTATGTATCATTCTCCCAAAATGTTACGAATAACGATTTCGCAATAGCATTGGCGGAAAGAACGCACGATTCTGATTTCGTGCATTATAATATGAACAGACGTGTGAGTGGTAGTAAAGCAGTAGGCTACATTTCGTGGTGTACGACGTGCAGCGCACGCTGAAGCTAGCCGCGTATGCTATGTATCATTCTACCAAAATGTTACGAATAACGATTTCGCAATAGCATTGGCGGAAAGAACGCACGATTCTGATTTCGTGCATTATAATATGAACAGACGTGTGAGTTTTAGTAAAGCAGTAGGCTACATTTCGTGGTGTACGACGTGCAGCGCACGCTGAAGCTAGCCGCGTATACTATGTATCATTCTCCCAAAATGTTACGAATAACGATTTCGCAATAGCATTGGCGGAAAGAAGTCACGATTCAGATTTCGTGCATTATAATATGAACAGACGTGTGAGTGGTAGTAAAGCAGTAGGCTACAATTCGTGGTGTACGACGTGCAGCGCACGCTGAAGCTAGCCGCGGATACTATGTATCATTCTACCAAAATGTTACGAATAACGATTTCGCAATAGCATTGGCGGAAAGAAGTCACGATTCAGATTTCGTGCATTATAATATGAACAGACGTGTGAGTGGTAGTAAAGCAGTAGGCTACATTTCGTGGTGTACGACGTGCAGCGCACGCTGAAGCTAGCCGCGTATACTATGTATCATTCTCCCAAAATGTTACGAATAACGATTTCGCAATAGCATTGGCGGAAAGAAGTCGCGATTCAGATTTCGTGCATTATAATATGAACAGACGTGTGAGTGGTAGTAAAGCAGTAGGCTACAATTCGTGGTGTACGACGTGCAGCGCACGCTGAAGCTAGCCGCGGATACTATGTATCATTCTACCAAAATGTTACGAATAACGATTTCGCAATAGCATTGGCGGAAAGAAGTCACGATTCAGATTTCGTGCATTATAATATGAACAGACGTGTGAGTGGTAGTAAAGCAGTAGGCTACATTTCGTGGTGTACGACGTGCAACGCACGCTGAAGCTAGCCGCGTATACTATGTATCATTCTCCCAAAATGTTACGAATAACGATTTCGCAATAGCATTGGCGGAAAGAAGTCACGATTCAGATTTCGTGCATTATAATATGAACAGACGTGTGAGTGGTAGTAAAGCAGTAGGCTACAATTCGTGGTGTACGACGTGCAGCGCACGCTGAAGCTAGCCGCGTATACTATGTATCATTCTACCAAAATGTTACGAATAACGATTTCGCAATAGCATTGGCGGAAAGAACGCACGATTCAGATTTCGTGCATTATAATATGAACAGACGTGTGAGTGGTAGTAAAGCAGTAGGCTACATTTCGTGGTGTACGACGTGCAGGGCACCCTGGAGGTAGCGGCGTATACTATGTATCATTCTCCCAAAATGTTACGAATAACGATTTCGCAATAGCATTGGCGGAAAGAACGCACGATTCTGATTTCGTGCATTATAATATGAACAGACGTGTGAGTGGTAGTAAAGCAGTAGGCTACAATTCGTGGTGTACGACGTGCAGCGCACGCTGAAGCTAGCCGCGTATACTATGTATCATTCTACCAAAATGTTACGATTAACGATTTCGCAATAGCATTGGCGGAAAGAACGCACGATTCTGATTTCGTGCATTATAATATGAACAGACGTGTGAGTGGTAGTAAAGCAGTAGGCTACATTTCGTGGTGTACGACGTGCAGCGCACGCTGAAGCTAGCCGCGTATACTATGTATCATTCTACCAAAATGTTACGAATAACGATTTCGCAATAGCATTGGCGGAAAGAACGCACGATTCTGATTTCGTGCATTATAATATGAACAGACGTGTGAGTGGTAGTAAAGCAGTAGGCTACATTTCGAGGTGTACGACGTGCAGGGCACCCTGGAGCTAGCGGCGTATACTATGTATCATTCTCCCAAAATGTTACGAATAACGATTTCGCAATAGCATTGGCGGAAAGAACGCACGATTCTGATTTCGTGCATTATAATATGAACAGACGTGTGAGTGGTAGTAAAGCAGTAGGCTACATTTCGTGGTGTACGACGTGCAGCGCACGCTGAAGCTAGCCGCGTATACTATGTATCATTCTACCAAAATGTTACGAATAACGATTTCGCAATAGCATTGGCGGAAAGAACGCACGATTCTGATTTCGTGCATTATAATATGAACAGACGTGTGAGTGGTAGTAAAGCAGTAGGCTACATTTCGTGGTCTACGACGTGCAGCGCACGCTGAAGCTAGCCGCGTATACTATGTATCATTCTACCAAAATGTTACGAATAACGATTTCGCAATAGCATTGGCGGAAAGAACGCACGATTCAGATTTCGTGCATTATAATATGAACAGACGTGTGAGTGGTAGTAAAGCAGTAGGCTACATTTCGAGGTGTACGACGTGCTGCGCACGCTGAAGCTACCCGCGGATACCATGTATCATTCTCCCAAAATGTTACGAATAACGATTTCGCAATAGCATTGGCGGAAAGAAGGCACGATTCTGATTTCGTGCATTATAATATGAACAGACGTGTGAGTGGTAGTAAAGCAGTAGGCTACATTTCGTGGTGTACGACGTGCAGCGCACGCTGAAGCTAGCCGTGTATACTATGTATCATTCTACCAAAATGTTACGAATAACGATTTCGCAATAGCATTGGCGGAAAGAACGCACGATTCAGATTTCGTGCATTATAATATGAACAGACGTGTGAGTGGAAGTAAAGCAGTAGGCTACATTTCGTGGTGTACGACGTGCAGCGCACGCTGAAGCTAGCCGCGGATACCGTGTATCATTCTCCCAAAATGTTACGAATAACGATTTCGCAATAGCATTGGCGGAAAGAAGGCACGATTCAGATTTCGTGCATTATAATATGAACAGACGTGTGAGTGGTAGTAAAGCAGTAGGCTACATTTCGAGGTGTACGACGTGCTGCGCACGCCGAAGCTAGCCGCGGATACCATGTATCATTCTCCCAAAATGTTACGAATAACGATTTCGCAATAGCATTGGCGGAAAGAAGGCACGATTCTGATTTCGTGCATTATAATATGAACAGACGTGTGAGTGGTAGTAAAGCAGTAGGCTACAATTCGTGGTGTACGACGTGCAGCGCACGCTGAAGCTAGCCGCGGATACTATGTATCATTCTACCAAAATGTTACGAATAACGATTTCGCAATAGCATTGGCGGAAAGAAGGCACGATTCTGATTTGGTGCATTATAATATGAACAGACGTGTGAGTGGTAGTAAAGCAGTAGGCTACATTTCGTGGTGTACGACGTGCAGGGCACCCTGGAGGTAGCGGCGTATACTATGTATCATTCTCCCAAAATGTTACGAATAACGATTTCGCAATAGCATTGGCGGAAAGAACGCACGATTCTGATTTCGTGCATTATAATATGAACAGACGTGTGAGTGGTAGTAAAGCAGTAGGCTACATTTCGTGGTGTACGACGTGCAGCGCACGCTGAAGCTAGCCGCGTATACTATGTATCATTCTACCAAAATGTTACGAATAACGATTTCGCAATAGCATTGGCGGAAAGAACGCACGATTCTGATTTCGTGCATTATAATATGAACAGACGTGTGAGTGGTAGTAAAGCAGTAGGCTACATTTCGTGGTGTACGACGTGCAGGGCACCCTGGAGCTAGCGGCGTATACTATGTATCATTCTCCCAAAATGTTACGAATAACGATTTCGCAATAGCATTGGCGGAAAGAAGGCACGATTCTGATTTCGTGCATTATAATATGAACAGACGTGTGAGTGGTAGTAAAGCAGTAGGCTACATTTCGTGGTGTACGACGTGCAGCGCACGCTGAAGCTAGCCGTGTATACTATGTATCATTCTCCCAAAATGTTACGAATAACGATTTCGCAATAGCATTGGCGGAAAGAAGTCACGATTCTGATTTCGTGCATTATAATATGAACAGACGTGTGAGTGGTAGTAAAGCAGTAGGCTACATTTCGTGGTGTACGACGTGCAGCGCACGCTGGAGCTAGCCGCGTATACTATGTATCATTCTCCCAAAATGTTACGAATAACGATTTCGCAATAGCATTGGCGGAAAGAAGTCACGATTCAGATTTCGTGCATTATAATATGAACAGACGTGTGAGTGGTAGTAAAGCAGTAGGCTACATTTCGTGGTGTACGACGTGCAGCGCACGCTGAAGCTAGCCGTGTATACTATGTATCATTCTCCCAAAATGTTACGAATAACGATTTCGCAATAGCATTGGCGGAAAGAAGTCACGATTCTGATTTCGTGCATTATAATATGAACAGACGTGTGAGTGGTAGTAAAGCAGTAGGCTACATTTCGTGGTGTACGACGTGCAGCGCACGCTGGAGCTAGCCGCGTATACTATGTATCATTCTCCCAAAATGTTACGAATAACGATTTCGCAATAGCATTGGCGGAAAGAAGTCACGATTCAGATTTCGTGCATTATAATATGAACAGACGTGTGAGTGGTAGTAAAGCAGTAGGCTACAATTCGTGGTGTACGACGTGCAGCGCACGCTGAAGCTAGCCGCGGATACTATGTATCATTCTACCAAAATGTTACGAATAACGATTTCGCAATAGCATTGGCGGAAAGAAGTCACGATTCAGATTTCGTGCATTATAATATGAACAGACGTGTGAGTGGTAGTAAAGCAGTAGGCTACATTTCGTGGTGTACGACGTGCAGCGCACGCTGAAGCTAGCCGCGTATACTATGTATCATTCTCCCAAAATGTTACGAATAACGATTTCGCAATAGCATTGGCGGAAAGAAGTCACGATTCAGATTTCGTGCATTATAATATGAACAGACGTGTGAGTGGTAGTAAAGCAGTAGGCTACATTTCGTGGTGTACGACGTGCAGCGCACGCTGAAGCTAGCCGCGTATACTATGTATCATTCTCCCAAAATGTTACGAATAACGGTTTCGAAATAGCATTGGCGGAAAGAAGTCACGATTCAGATTTCGTGCATTATAATATGAACAGACGTGTGAGTGGTAGTAAAGCAGTAGGCTACAATTCGTGGTGTACGACGTGCAGCGCACGCTGAAGCTAGCCGCGGATACTATGTATCATTCTACCAAAATGTTACGAATAACGATTTCGCAATAGCATTGGCGGAAAGAAGTCACGATTCAGATTTCGTGCATTATAATATGAACAGACGTGTGAGTGGTAGTAAAGCAGTAGGCTACATTTCGTGGTGTACGACGTGCAGCGCACGCTGAAGCTAGCCGCGTATACTATGTATCATTCTCCCAAAATGTTACGAATAACGATTTCGCAATAGCATTGGCGGAAAGAAGTCACGATTCAGATTTCGTGCATTATAATATGAACAGACGTGTGAGTGGTAGTAAAGCAGTAGGCTACAATTCGTGGTGTACGACGTGCAGCGCACGCTGAAGCTAGCCGCGGATACTATGTATCATTCTACCAAAATGTTACGAATAACGATTTCGCAATAGCATTGGCGGAAAGAAGTCACGATTCAGATTTCGTGCATTATAATATGAACAGACGTGTGAGTGGTAGTAAAGCAGTAGGCTACAATTCGTGGTGTACGACGTGCAGCGCACGCTGAAGCTAGCCGCGGATACTAAGTATCATTCTACCAAAATGTTACGAATAACGATTTCGCAATAGCATTGGCGGAAAGAAGTCACGATTCAGATTTCGTGCATTATAATATGAACAGACGTGTGAGTGGTAGTAAAGCAGTAGGCTACATTTCGTGGTGTACGACGTGCAGCGCAGGCTGAAGCTAGCCGCGTATACTATGTATCATTCTCCCAAAATGTTACGAATAACGATTTCGCAATAGCATTGGCGGAAAGAACGCACGATTCAGATTTCGTGCATTATAATATGAACAGACGTGTGAGTGGTAGTAAAGCAGTAGGCTACAATTCGTGGTGTACGACGTGCAGCGCACGCTGAAGCTAGCCGCGGATACTATGTATCATTCTACCAAAATGTTACGAATAACGATTTCGCAATAGCATTGGCGGAAAGAAGTCACGATTCAGATTTCGTGCATTATAATATGAACAGACGTGTGAGTGGTAGTAAAGCAGTAGGCTACATTTCGTGGTGTACGACGTGCAGCGCACGCTGAAGCTAGCCGCGTATACTATGTATCATTCTCCCAAAATGTTACGAATAACGATTTCGCAATAGCATTGGCGGAAAGAAGTCACGATTCAGATTTCGTGCATTATAATATGAACAGACGTGTGAGTGGTAGTAAAGCAGTAGGCTACAATTCGTGGTGTACGACGTGCAGCGCACGCTGAAGTTAGCCGCGGATACTATGTATCATTCTACCAAAATGTTACGAATAACGATTTCGCAATAGCATTGGCGGAAAGAAGTCACGATTCAGATTTCGTGCATTATAATATGAACAGACGTGTGAGTGGTAGTAAAGCAGTAGGCTACAATTCGTGGTGTACGACGTGCAGCGCACGCTGAAGCTAGCCGCGGATACTATGTATCATTCTACCAAAATGTTACGAATAACGATTTCGCAATAGCATTGGCGGAAAGAAGTCACGATTCAGATTTCGTGCATTATAATATGAACAGACGTGTGAGTGGTAGTAAAGCAGTAGGCTACAATTCGTGGTGTACGACGTGCAGCGCACGCTGAAGCTAGCCGCGGATACTATGTATCATTCTACCAAAATGTTACGAATAACGATTTCGCAATAGCATTGGCGGAAAGAAGTCACGATTCAGATTTCGTGCATTATAATATGAACAGACGTGTGAGTGGTAGTAAAGCAGTAGGCTACATTTCGTATTGTACGACGTGCAGCGCACGCTGAAGCTAGCCGCGGATACTATGTATCATTCTACCAAAATGTTACGAATAACGATTTCGCAATAGCATTGGCGGAAAGAAGGCACGATTCTGATTTCGTGCATTATAATATGAACAGACGTGTGAGTGGTAGTAAAGCAGTAGGCTACAATTCGTGGTGTACGACGTGCAGCGCACGCTGAAGCTAGCCGCGGATACTATGTATCATTCTACCAAAATGTTACGAATAACGATTTCGCAATAGCATTGGCGGAAAGAAGGCACGATTCTGATTTCGTGCATTATAATATGAACAGACGTGTGAGTGGTAGTAAAGCAGTAGGCTACATTTCGTGGTGTACGACGTGCAGGGCACCCTGGAGGTAGCGGCGTATACTATGTATCATTCTCCCAAAATGTTACGAATAACGATTTCGCAATAGCATTGGCGGAAAGAACGCACGATTCTGATTTCGTGCATTATAATATGAACAGACGTGTGAGTGGTAGTAAAGCAGTAGGCTACATTTCGTGGTGTACGACGTGCAGCGCACGCTGAAGCTAGCCGCGTATACTATGTATCATTCTACCAAAATGTTACGAATAACGATTTCGCAATAGCATTGGCGGAAAGAACGCACGATTCTGATTTCGTGCATTATAATATGAACAGACGTGTGAGTGGTAGTAAAGCAGTAGGCTACATTTCGAGGTGTACGACGTGCAGGGCACCCTGGAGCTAGCGGCGTATACTATGTATCATTCTCCCAAAATGTTACGAATAACGATTTCGCAATAGCATTGGGGGAAAGAAGGCACGATTCTGATTTCGTGCATTATAATATGAACAGACGTGTGAGTGGTAGTAAAGCAGTAGGCTACATTTCGTGGTGTACGACGTGCAGCGCACGCTGAAGCTAGCCGCGTATACTGTGTATCATTCTACCAAAATGTTACGAGTAACGATTTCGCAATAGCATTGGCGGAAAGAAGGCACGATTCTGATTTCGTGCATTATAATATGAACAGACGTGTGAGTGGTAGTAAAGCAGTAGGCTACAATTCGTGGTGTACGACGTGCAGGGCACCCTGGAGCTAGCGGCGTATACTATGTATCATTCTCCCAAAATGTTACGAATAACGATTTCGCAATAGCATTGGGGGAAAGAAGGCACGATTCTGATTTCGTGCATTATAATATGAACAGACGTGTGAGTGGTAGTAAAGCAGTAGGCTACATTTCGTGGTGTACGACGTGCAGCGCACGCTGAAGCTAGCCGCGTATACTGTGTATCATTCTACCAAAATGTTACGAATAACGATTTCGCAATAGCATTGGCGGAAAGAAGGCACGATTCTGATTTCGTGCATTATAATATGAACAGACGTGTGAGTGGTAGTAAAGCAGTAGGCTACATTTCGAGGTGTACGACGTGCAGGGCACCCTGGAGCTAGCGGCGTATACTATGTATCATTCTCCCAAAATGTTACGAATAACGATTTCGCAATAGCATTGGGGGAAAGAAGGCACGATTCTGATTTCGTGCATTATAATATGAACAGACGTGTGAGTGGTAGTAAAGCAGTAGGCTACATTTCGTGGTGTACGACGTGCAGCGCACGCTGAAGCTAGCCGCGGATACTATGTATCATTCTACCAAAATGTTACGAATAACGATTTCGCAATAGCATTGGGGGAAAGAAGTCACGATTCTGATTTCGTGCATTATAATATGAACAGACGTGTGAGTGGTAGTAAAGCAGTAGGCTACATTTCGTGGTGTACGACGTGCAGCGCACGCTGAAGCTAGCCGCGGATACTATGTATCATTCTACCAAAATGTTACGAATAACGATTTCGCAATAGCATTGGGGGAAAGAAGGCACGATTCTGATTTCGTGCATTATAATATGAACAGACGTGTGAGTGGTAGTAAAGCAGTAGGCTACATTTCGTGGTGTACGACGTGCAGCGCACGCTGAAGCTAGCCGCGTATACTGTGTATCATTCTACCAAAATGTTACGAATAACGATTTCGCAATAGCATTGGCGGAAAGAACGCACGATTCTGATTTCGTGCATTATAATATGAACAGACGTGTGAGTGGTAGTAAAGCAGTAGGCTACATTTCGTGGTGTACGACGTGCAGCGCACGCTGAAGCTAGCCGCGGATACTATGTATCATTCTACCAAAATGTTACGAATAACGATTTCGCAATAGCATTGGCGGAAAGAAGGCACGATTCTGATTTCGTGCATTATAATATGAACAGACGTGTGAGTGGTAGTAAAGCAGTAGGCTACAATTCGTGGTGTACGACGTGCAGCGCACGCTGAAGCTAGCCGCGGATACTATGTATCATTCTACCAAAATGTTACGTATAACGATTTCGCAATAGCATTGGCGGAAAGAAGGCACGATTCTGATTTCGTGCATTATAATATGAACAGACGTGTGAGTGGTAGTAAAGCAGTAGGCTACATTTCGTGGTGTACGACGTGCAGGGCACCCTGGAGGTAGCGGCGTATACTATGTATCATTCTCCCAAAATGTTACGAATAACGATTTCGCAATAGCATTGGCGGAAAGAACGCACGATTCTGATTTCGTGCATTATAATATGAACAGACGTGTGAGTGGTAGTAAAGCAGTAGGCTACATTTCGAGGTGTACGACGTGCAGGGCACCCTGGAGCTAGCGGCGTATACTATGTATCATTCTCCCAAAATGTTACGAATAACGATTTCGCAATAGCTTTGGGGGAAAGAACGCACGATTCTGATTTCGTGCATTATAATATGAACAGACGTGTGAGTGGTAGTAAAGCAGTAGGCTACATTTCGTGGTGTACGACGTGCAGCGCACGCTGAAGCTAGCCGCGGATACTATGTATCATTCTACCAAAATGTTACGAATAACGATTTCGCAATAGCATTGGGGGAAAGAAGGCACGATTCTGATTTCGTGCATTATAATATGAACAGACGTGTGAGTGGTAGTAAAGTAGTAGGCTACATTTCGAGGTGTACGACGTGCAGGGCACCCTGGAGCTAGCGGCGTATACTATGTATCATTCTCCCAAAATGTTACGAATAACGATTTCGCAATAGCATTGGGGGAAAGAAGGCACGATTCTGATTTCGTGCATTATAATATGAACAGACGTGTGAGTGGTAGTAAAGCAGTAGGCTACATTTCGTGGTGTACGACGTGCAGCGCACGCTGAAGCTAGCCGCGTATACTGTGTATCATTCTACCAAAATGTTACGAATAACGATTTCGCAATAGCATTGGCGGAAAGAAGGCACGATTCTGATTTCGTGCATTATAATATGAACAGACGTGTGAGTGGTAGTAAAGCAGTAGGCTACAATTCGTGGTGTACGACGTGCAGGGCACCCTGGAGCTAGCGGCGTATACTATGTATCATTCTCCCAAAATGTTACGAATAACGATTTCGCAATAGCATTGGGGGAAAGAAGGCACGATTCTGATTTCGTGCATTATAATATGAACAGACGTGTGAGTGGTAGTAAAGCAGTAGGCTACATTTCGTGGTGTACGACGTGCAGCGCACGCTGAAGCTAGCCGCGTATACTGTGTATCATACTACCAAAATGTTACGAATAACGATTTCGCAATAGCATTGGCGGAAAGAAGGCACGATTCTGATTTCGTGCATTATAATATGAACAGACGTGTGAGTGGTAGTAAAGCAGTAGGCTACATTTCGAGGTGTACGACGTGCAGGGCACCCTGGAGCTAGCGGCGTATACTATGTATCATTCTCCCAAAATGTTACGAATAACGATTTCGCAATAGCATTGGGGGAAAGAAGGCACGATTCTGATTTCGTGCATTATAATATGAACAGACGTGTGAGTGGTAGTAAAGCAGTAGGCTACATTTCGAGGTGTACGACGTGCAGGGCACCCTGGAGCTAGCGGCGTATACTATGTATCATTCTCCCAAAATGTTACGAATAACGATTTCGCAATAGCATTGGGGGAAAGAAGTCACGATTCTGATTTCGTGCATTATAATATGAACAGACGTGTGAGTGGTAGTAAAGCAGTAGGCTACATTTCGAGGTGTACGACGTGCAGGGCACCCTGGAGCTAGCGGCGTATACTATGTATCATTCTCCCAAAATGTTACGAATAACGATTTCGCAATAGCATTGGGGGAAAGAAGGCACGATTCTGATTTCGTGCATTATAATATGAACAGACGTGTGAGTGGTAGTAAAGCAGTAGGCTACATTTCGTGGTGTACGACGTGCAGCGCACGCTGAAGCTAGCCGCGGATACTATGTATCATTCTACCAAAATGTTACGAATAACGATTTCGCAATAGCATTGGGGGAAAGAAGTCACGATTCTGATTTCGTGCATTATAATATGAACAGACGTGTGAGTGGTAGTAAAGCAGTAGGCTACATTTCGTGGTGTACGACGTGCAGCGCACGCTGAAGCTAGCCGCGGATACTATGTATCATTCTACCAAAATGTTACGAATAACGATTTCGCAATAGCATTGGGGGAAAGAAGGCACGATTCTGATTTCGTGCATTATAATATGAACAGACGTGTGAGTGGTAGTAAAGCAGTAGGCTACATTTCGTGGTGTACGACGTGCAGCGCACGCTGAAGCTAGCCGCGTATACTGTGTATCATTCTACCAAAATGTTACGAATAACGATTTCGCAATAGCATTGGCGGAAAGAACGCACGATTCTGATTTCGTGCATTATAATATGAACAGACGTGTGAGTGGTAGTAAAGCAGTAGGCTACATTTCGTGGTGTACGACGTGCAGCGCACGCTGAAGCTAGCCGCGGATACTATGTATCATTCTACCAAAATGTTACGAATAACGATTTCGCAATAGCATTGGCGGAAAGAAGGCACGATTCTGATTTCGTGCATTATAATATGAACAGACGTGTGAGTGGTAGTAAAGCAGTAGGCTACAATTCGTGGTGTACGACGTGCAGCGCACGCTGAAGCTAGCCGCGGATACTATGTATCATTCTACCAAAATGTTACGTATAACGATTTCGCAATAGCATTGGCGGAAAGAAGGCACGATTCTGATTTCGTGCATTATAATATGAACAGACGTGTGAGTGGTAGTAAAGCAGTAGGCTACATTTCGTGGTGTACGACGTGCAGGGCACCCTGGAGGTAGCGGCGTATACTATGTATCATTCTCCCAAAATGTTACGAATAACGATTTCGCAATAGCATTGGCGGAAAGAACGCACGATTCTGATTTCGTGCATTATAATATGAACAGACGTGTGAGTGGTAGTAAAGCAGTAGGCTACATTTCGTGGTGTACGACGTGCAGCGCACGCTGAAGCTAGCCGCGTATACTATGTATCATTCTCCCAAAATGTTACGAATAACGATTTCGCAATAGCATTGGCGGAAAGAAGTCACGATTCAGATTTCGTGCATTATAATATGAACAGACGTGTGAGTGGTAGTAAAGCAGTAGGCTACATTTCGAGGTGTACGACGTGCAGGGCACCCTGGAGCTAGCGGCGTATACTATGTATCATTCTCCCAAAATGTTACGAATAACGATTTCGCAATAGCATTGGCGGAAAGAAGTCACGATTCTGATTTCGTGCATTATAATATGAACAGACGTGTGAGTGGTAGTAAAGCAGTAGGCTACATTTCGTGGTGTACGACGTGCAGCGCACGCTGAAGCTAGCCGCGTATACTGTGTATCATTCTACCAAAATGTTACGAATAACGATTTCGCAATAGCATTGGCGGAAAGAACGCACGATTCTGATTTCGTGCATTATAATATGAACAGACGTGTGAGTGGTAGTAAAGCAGTAGGCTACATTTCGAGGTGTACGACGTGCAGGGCACCCTGGAGCTAGCGGCGTATACTATGTATCATTCTCCCAAAATGTTACGAATAACGATTTCGCAATAGCATTGGGGGAAAGAACGCACGATTCTGATTTCGTGCATTATAATATGAACAGACGTGTGAGTGGTAGTAAAGCAGTAGGCTACATTTCGTGGTGTACGACGTGCAGCGCACGCTGAAGCTAGCCGCGGATACTATGTATCATTCTACCAAAATGTTACGAATAACGATTTCGCAATAGCATTGGGGGAAAGAAGGCACGATTCTGATTTCGTGCATTATAATATGAACAGACGTGTGAGTGGTAGTAAAGCAGTAGGCTACATTTCGAGGTGTACGACGTGCAGGGCACCCTGGAGCTAGCGGCGTATACTATGTATCATTCTCCCAAAATGTTACGAATAACGATTTCGCAATAGCATTGGGGGAAAGAACGCACGATTCTGATTTCGTGCATTATAATATGAACAGACGTGTGAGTGGTAGTAAAGCAGTAGGCTACATTTCGTGGTGTACGACGTGCAGCGCACGCTGAAGCTAGCCGCGTATACTATGTATCATTCTACCAAAATGTTACGAATAACGATTTCGCAATAGCATTGGGGGAAAGAAGGCACGATTCTGATTTCGTGCATTATAATATGAACAGACGTGTGAGTGGTAGTAAAGCAGTAGGCTACATTTCGTGGTGTACGACGTGCAGCGCACGCTGAAGCTAGCCGCGTATACTGTGTATCATTCTACCAAAATGTTACGAATAACGATTTCGCAATAGCATTGGCGGAAAGAACGCACGATTCTGATTTCGTGCATTATAATATGAACAGACGTGTGAGTGGTAGTAAAGCAGTAGGCTACATTTCGTGGTGTACGACGTGCAGCGCACGCTGAAGCTAGCCGCGTATACTGTGTATCATTCTACCAAAATGTTACGAATAACGATTTCGCAATAGCATTGGCGGAAAGAACGCACGATTCTGATTTCGTGCATTATAATATGAACAGACGTGTGAGTGGTAGTAAAGCAGTAGGCTACATTTCGAGGTGTACGACGTGCAGGGCACCCTGGAGCTAGCGGCGTATACTATGTATCATTCTCCCAAAATGTTACGAATAACGATTTCGCAATAGCATTGGGGGAAAGAACGCACGATTCTGATTTCGTGCATTATAATATGAACAGACGTGTGAGTGGTAGTAAAGCAGTAGGCTACATTTCGTGGTGTACGACGTGCAGCGCACGCTGAAGCTAGCCGCGGATACTATGTATCATTCTACCAAAATGTTACGAATAACGATTTCGCAATAGCATTGGGGGAAAGAAGGCACGATTCTGATTTCGTGCATTATAATATGAACAGACGTGTGAGTGGTAGTAAAGCAGTAGGCTACATTTCGAGGTGTACGACGTGCAGGGCACCCTGGAGCTAGCGGCGTATACTATGTATCATTCTCCCAAAATGTTACGAATAACGATTTCGCAATAGCATTGGGGGAAAGAACGCACGATTCTGATTTCGTGCATTATAATATGAACAGACGTGTGAGTGGTAGTAAAGCAGTAGGCTACATTTCGTGGTGTACGACGTGCAGCGCACGCTGAAGCTAGCCGCGTATACTATGTATCATTCTACCAAAATGTTACGAATAACGATTTCGCAATAGCATTGGCGGAAAGAACGCACGATTCTGATTTCGTGCATTATAATATGAACAGACGTGTGAGTGGTAGTAAAGCAGTAGGCTACATTTCGTGGTGTACGACGTGCAGGGCACCCTGGAGCTAGCGGCGTATACTATGTATCATTCTCCCAAAATGTTACGAATAACGATTTCGCAATAGCATTGGCGGAAAGAAGGCACGATTCTGATTTCGTGCATTATAATATGAACAGACGTGTGAGTGGTAGTAAAGCAGTAGGCTACATTTCGTGGTGTACGACGTGCAGCGCACGCTGAAGCTAGCCGCGTATACTATGTATCATTCTCCCAATATGTTACGAATAACGATTTCGCAATAGCATTGGCGGAAAGAAGTCACGATTCAGATTTCGTGCATTATAATATGAACAGACGTGTGAGTGGTAGTAAAGCAGTAGGCTACATTTCGTGGTGTACGACGTGCAGCGCACGCTGAAGCTAGCCGCGTATACTATGTATCATTCTCCCAAAATGTTACGAATAACGATTTCGCAATAGCATTGGCGGAAAGAACGCACGATTCTGATTTCGTGCATTATAATATGAACAGACGTGTGAGTGGTAGTAAAGCAGTAGGCTACATTTCGTGGTGTACGACGTGCAGGGCACCCTGGAGCTAGCGGCGTATACTATGTATCATTCTCCCAAAATGTTACGAATAACGATTTCGCAATAGCATTGGCGGAAAGAAGGCACGATTCTGATTTCGTGCATTATAATATGAACAGACGTGTGAGTGGTAGTAAAGCAGTAGGCTACATTTCGTGGTGTACGACGTGCAGCGCACGCTGAAGCTAGCTGCGTATACTGTGTATCATTCTACCAAAATGTTACGAATAACGATTTCGCAATAGCATTGGGGGAAAGAAGGCACGATTCTGATTTCGTGCATTATAATATGAACAGACGTGTGAGTGGTAGTAAAGCAGTAGGCTACATTTCGTGGTGTACGACGTGCAGCGCACGCTGAAGCTAGCCGCGTATACTGTGTATCATTCTACCAAAATGTTACGAATAACGATTTCGCAATAGCATTGGCGGAAAGAACGCACGATTCTGATTTCGTGCATTATAATATGAACAGACGTGTGAGTGGTAGTAAAGCAGTAGGCTACATTCCGAGGTGTACGACGTGCAGGGCACCCTGGAGCTAGCGGCGTATACTATGTATCATTCTCCCAAAATGTTACGAATAACGATTTCGCAATAGCATTGGGGGAAAGAACGCACGATTCTGATTTCGTGCATTATAATATGAACAGACGTGTGAGTGGTAGTAAAGCAGTAGGCTACATTTCGTGGTGTACGACGTGCAGCGCACGCTGATGCTAGCCGCGTATACTATGTATCATTCTCCCAAAATGTTACGAATAACGATTTCGCAATAGCATTGGAGGAAAGAAGTCACGATTCAGATTTCGTGCATTATAATATGAACAGACGTGTGAGTGGTAGTAAAGCAGTAGGCTACATTTCGTGGTGTACGACGTGCAGCGCACGCTGAAGCTAGCCGCGTATACTATGTATCATTCTCCCAAAATTTTACGAATAACGATTTCGCAATAGCATTGGCGGAAAGAAGTCACGATTTAGATTTCGTGCATTATAATATGAACAGACGTGTGAGTGGTAGTAAAGCAGTAGGCTACATTTCGTGGTGTACGACGTGCAGCGCACGCTGAAGCTAGCCGCGTATACTATGTATCATTCTCCCAAAATGTTACGAATAACGATTTCGCAATAGCATTGGCGGAAAGAAGTCACGATTCAGATTTCGTGCATTATAATATGAACAGACGTGTGAGTGGTAGTAAAGCAGTAGGCTACATTTCGAGGTGTACGACGTGCAGGGCACCCTGGAGCTAGCGGCGTATACTATGTATCATTCTCCCAAAATGTTACGAATAACGATTTCGCAATAGCATTGGGGGAAAGAACGCACGATTCTGATTTCGTGCATTATAATATGAACAGACGTGTGAGTGGTAGTAAAGCAGTAGGCTACATTTCGTGGTGTACGACGTGCAGCGCACGCTGAAGCTAGCCGCGGATACTATGTATCATTCTACCAAAATGTTACGAATAACGATTTCGCAATAGCATTGGGGGAAAGAAGTCACGATTCAGATTTCGTGCATTATAATATGAACAGACGTGTGAGTGGTAGTAAAGCAGTAGGCTACATTTCGAGGTGTACGACGTGCAGGGCACCCTGGAGCTAGCGGCGTATACTATGTATCATTCTCCCAAAATGTTACGAATAACGATTTCGCAATAGCATTGGGGGAAAGAACGCACGATTCTGATTTCGTGCATTATAATATGAACAGACGTGTGAGTGGTAGTAAAGCAGTAGGCTACATTTCGTGGTGTACGACGTGCAGCGCACGCTGAAGCTAGCCGCGTATACTATGTATCATTCTACCAAAATGTTACGAATAACGATTTCGCAATAGCATTGGCGGAAAGAACGCACGATTCTGATTTCGTGCATTATAATATGAACAGACGTGTGAGTGGTAGTAAAGCAGTAGGCTACATTTCGTGGTGTACGACGTGCAGGGCACCCTGGAGCTAGCGGCGTATACTAAGTATCATTCTCCCAAAATGTTACGAATAACGATTTCGCAATAGCATTGGCGGAAAGAAGGCACGATTCTGATTTCGTGCATTATAATATGAACAGACGTGTGAGTGGTAGTAAAGCAGTAGGCTACATTTCGTGGTGTACGACGTGCAGCGCACGCTGAAGCTAGCCGCGTATACTATGTATCATTCTCCCAAAATGTTACGAATAACGATTTCGCAATAGCATTGGCGGAAAGAAGTCACGATTCAGATTTCGTGCATTATAATATGAACAGACGTGTGAGTGGTAGTAAAGCAGTAGGCTACATTTCGTGGTGTACGACGTGCAGCGCACGCTGAAGCTAGCCGCGTATACTATGTATCATTCTCCCAAAATGTTACGAATAACGATTTCGCAATAGCATTGGCGGAAAGAACGCACGATTCTGATTTCGTGCATTATAATATGAACAGACGTGTGAGTGGTAGTAAAGCAGTAGGCTACATTTCGTGGTGTACGACGTGCAGCGCACGCTGAAGCTAGCCGCGGATACTATGTATCATTCTACCAAAATGTTACCAATAACGATTTCGCAATAGCATTCGGGGAAAGAAGGCACGATTCTGATTTCGTGCATTATAATATGAACAGACGTGTGAGTGGTAGTAAAGCAGTAGGCTACATTTCGAGGTGTACGACGTGCAGGGCACCCTGGAGGTAGCGGCGTATACTATGTATCATTCTCCCAAAATGTTACGAATAACGATTTCGCAATAGCATTGGCGGAAAGAAGGCACGATTCTGATTTCGTGCATTATAATATGAACAGACGTGTGAGTGGTAGTAAAGCAGTAGGCTACATTTCGTGGTGTACGACGTGCAGCGCACGCTGAAGCTAGCCGCGTATACTATGTATCATTCTCCCAAAATGTTACGAATAACGATTTCGCAATAGCATTGGCGGAAAGAAGTCACGATTCAGATTTCGTGCATTATAATATGAACAGACGTGTGAGTGGTAGTAAAGCAGTAGGCTACATTTCGAGGTGTACGACGTGCAGGGCACCCTGGAGCTAGCGGCGTATACTATGTACCATTCTCCCAAAATGTTACGAATAACGATTTCGCAATAGCATTGGCGGAAAGAAGGCACGAATCTGATTTCGTGCATTATAATATGAACAGACGTGTGAGTGGTAGTAAAGCAGTAGGCTACATTTCGTGGTGTACGACGTGCAGCGCACGCTGAAGCTAGCCGCGTATACTATGTATCATTCTACCAAAATGTTACCAATAACGATTTCGCAATAGCATTGGGGGAAAGAAGGCACGATTCTGATTTCGTGCATTATAATATGAACAGACGTGTGAGTGGTAGTAAAGCAGTAGGCTACATTTCGAGGTGTACGACGTGCAGGGCACCCTGGAGGTAGCAGCGTATACTATGTATCATTCTCCCAAAATGTTACGAATAACGATTTCGCAATAGCATTGGCGGAAAGAAGGCACGATTCTGATTTCGTGCATTATAATATGAACAGACGTGTGAGTGGTAGTAAAGCAGTAGGCTACATTTCGTGGTGTACGACGTGCAGCGCACGCTGAAGCTAGCCGCGTATACTATGTATCATTCTCCCAAAATGTTACGAATAACGATTTCGCAATAGCATTGGCGGAAAGAAGTCACGATTCAGATTTCGTGCATTATAATATGAACAGACGTGTGAGTGGTAGTAAAGCAGTAGGCTACATTTCGAGGTGTACGACGTGCAGGGCACCCTGGAGCTAGCGGCGTATACTATGTACCATTCTCCCAAAATGTTACGAATAACGATTTCGCAATAGCATTGGCGGAAAGAAGTCACGATTCTGATTTCGTGCATTATAATATGAACAGACGTGTGAGTGGTAGTAAAGCAGTAGGCTACATTTCGAGGTGTACGACGTGCAGGGCACCCTGGAGCTAGCGGCGTATACTATGTACCATTCTCCCAAAATGTTACGAATAACGATTTCGCAATAGCATTGGCGGAAAGAAGGCACGATTCTGATTTCGTGCATTATAATATGAACAGACGTGTGAGTGGTAGTAAAGGAGTAGGCTACATTTCGTGGTGTACGACGTGCAGCGCACGCTGAAGCTAGCCGCGTATACTATGTATCATTCTCCCAAAATGTTACGAATAACGATTTCGCAATAGCATTGGCGGAAAGAAGGCACGATTCAGATTTCGTGCATTATAATATGAACAGACGTGTGAGTGGTAGTAAAGCAGTAGGCTACATTTCGAGGTGTACGACGTGCAGGGCACCCTGGAGCTAGCGGCGTATACTATGTATCATTCTCCCAAAATGTTACGAATAACGATTTCGCAATAGCATTGGCGGAAAGAAGGCACGATTCTGATTTCGTGCATTATAATATGAACAGACGTGTGAGTGGTAGTAAAGCAGTAGGCTACATTTCGTGGTGTACGACGTGCAGCGCACGCTGAAGCTAGCCGCGTATACTATGTATCATTCTACCAAAATGTTACCAATAACGATTTCGCAATAGCATTGGGGGAAAGAAGGCACGATTCTGATTTCGTGCATTATAATATGAACAGACGTGTGAGTGGTAGTAAAGCAGTAGGCTACATTTCGAGGTGTACGACGTGCAGGGCACCCTGGAGCTAGCGGCGTATACTATGTACCATTCTCCCAAAATGTTACGAATAACGATTTCGCAATAGCATTGGCGGAAAGAAGGCACGATTCTGATTTCGTGCATTATAATATGAACAGACGTGTGAGTGGTAGTAAAGCAGTAGGCTACATTTCGAGGTGTACGACGTGCAGGGCACCCTGGAGCTAGCGGCGTATACTATGTACCATTCTCCCAAAATGTTACGAATAACGATTTCGCAATAGCATTGGCGGAAAGAAGGCACGATTCTGATTTCGTGCATTATAATATGAACAGACGTGTGAGTGGTAGTAAAGCAGTAGGCTACATTTCGTGGTGTACGACGTGCAGCGCACGCTGAAGCTAGCCGCGTATACTATGTATCATTCTCCCAAAATGTTACGAATAACGATTTCGCAATAGCATTGGCGGAAAGAAGGCACGATTCAGATTTCGTGCATTATAATATGAACAGACGTGTGAGTGGTAGTAAAGCAGTAGGCTACATTTCGAGGTGTACGACGTGCAGGGCACCCTGGAGCTAGCGGCGTATACTATGTATCATTCTCCCAAAATGTTACGAATAACGATTTCGCAATAGCATTGGCGGAAAGAAGGCACGATTCTGATTTCGTGCATTATAATATGAACAGACGTGTGAGTGGTAGTAAAGCAGTAGGCTACATTTCGTGGTGTACGACGTGCAGCGCACGCTGAAGCTAGCCGCGTATACTATGTATCATTCTACCAAAATGTTACCAATAACGATTTCGCAATAGCATTGGCGGAAAGAAGGCACGATTCTGATTTCGTGCATTATAATATGAACAGACGTGTGAGTGGTAGTAAAGCAGTAGGCTACATTTCGAGGTGTACGACGTGCAGGGCACCCTGGAGCTAGCGGCGTATACTATGTACCATTCTCCCAAAATGTTACGAATAACGATTTCGCAATAGCATTGGCGGAAAGAAGGCACGATTCTGATTTCGTGCATTATAATATGAACAGACGTGTGAGTGGTAGTAAAGCAGTAGGCTACATTTCGTGGTGTACGACGTGCAGCGCACGCTGAAGCTAGCCGCGTATACTATGTATCATTCTCCCAAAATGTTACGAATAACGATTTCGCAATAGCATTGGCGGAAAGAAGGCACGATTCAGATTTCGTGCATTATAATATGAACAGACGTGTGAGTGGTAGTAAAGCAGTAGGCTACATTTCGAGGTGTACGACGTGCAGGGCACCCTGGAGCTAGCGGCGTATACTATGTATCATTCTCCCAAAATGTTACGAATAACGATTTCGCAATAGCATTGGCGGAAAGAAGGCACGATTCTGATTTCGTGCATTATAATATGAACAGACGTGTGAGTGGTAGTAAAGCAGTAGGCTACATTTCGTGGTGTACGACGTGCAGCGCACGCTGAAGCTAGCCGCGTATACTATGTATCATTCTACCAAAATGTTACCAATAACGATTTCGCAATAGCATTGGGGGAAAGAAGTCACGATTCAGATTTCGTGCATTATAATATGAACAGACGTGTGAGTGGTAGTAAAGCAGTAGGCTACATTTCGAGGTGTACGACGTGCAGGGCACCCTGGAGCTAGCGGCGTATACTATGTACCATTCTCCCAAAATGTTACGAATAACGATTTCGCAATAGCATTGGCGGAAAGAAGTCACGATTCTGATTTCGTGCATTATAATATGAACAGACGTGTGAGTGGTAGTAAAGCAGTAGGCTACATTTCGAGGTGTACGACGTGCAGGGCACCCTGGAGCTAGCGGCGTATACTATGTACCATTCTCCCAAAATGTTACGAATAACGATTTCGCAATAGCATTGGCGGAAAGAAGGCACGATTCTGATTTCGTGCATTATAATATGAACAGACGTGTGAGTGGTAGTAAAGCAGTAGGCTACATTTCGTGGTGTACGACGTGCAGCGCACGCTGAAGCTAGCCGCGTATACTATGTATCATTCTCCCAAAATGTTACGAATAACGATTTCGCAATAGCATTGGCGGAAAGAAGGCACGATTCAGATTTCGTGCATTATAATATGAACAGACGTGTGAGTGGTAGTAAAGCAGTAGGCTACATTTCGAGGTGTACGACGTGCAGGGCACCCTGGAGCTAGCGGCGTATACTATGTACCATTCTCCCAAAATGTTACGAATAACGATTTCGCAATAGCATTGGCGGAAAGAAGGCACGAATCTGATTTCGTGCATTATAATATGAACAGACGTGTGAGTGGTAGTAAAGCAGTAGGCTACATTTCGTGGTGTACGACGTGCAGCGCACGCTGAAGCTAGCCGCGTATACTATGTATCATTCTACCAAAATGTTACCAATAACGATTTCGCAATAGCATTGGGGGAAAGAAGGCACGATTCTGATTTCGTGCATTATAATATGAACAGACGTGTGAGTGGTAGTAAAGCAGTAGGCTACATTTCGAGGTGTACGACGTGCAGGGCACCCTGGAGGTAGCAGCGTATACTATGTATCATTCTCCCAAAATGTTACGAATAACGATTTCGCAATAGCATTGGCGGAAAGAAGGCACGATTCTGATTTCGTGCATTATAATATGAACAGACGTGTGAGTGGTAGTAAAGCAGTAGGCTACATTTCGTGGTGTACGACGTGCAGCGCACGCTGAAGCTAGCCGCGTATACTATGTATCATTCTCCCAAAATGTTACGAATAACGATTTCGCAATAGCATTGGCGGAAAGAAGTCACGATTCAGATTTCGTGCATTATAATATGAACAGACGTGTGAGTGGTAGTAAAGCAGTAGGCTACATTTCGAGGTGTACGACGTGCAGGGCACCCTGGAGCTAGCGGCGTATACTATGTACCATTCTCCCAAAATGTTACGAATAACGATTTCGCAATAGCATTGGCGGAAAGAAGTCACGATTCTGATTTCGTGCATTATAATATGAACAGACGTGTGAGTGGTAGTAAAGCAGTAGGCTACATTTCGAGGTGTACGACGTGCAGGGCACCCTGGAGCTAGCGGCGTATACTATGTACCATTCTCCCAAAATGTTACGAATAACGATTTCGCAATAGCATTGGCGGAAAGAAGGCACGATTCTGATTTCGTGCATTATAATATGAACAGACGTGTGAGTGGTAGTAAAGCAGTAGGCTACATTTCGTGGTGTACGACGTGCAGCGCACGCTGAAGCTAGCCGCGTATACTATGTATCATTCTCCCAAAATGTTACGAATAACGATTTCGCAATAGCATTGGCGGAAAGAAGGCACGATTCAGATTTCGTGCATTATAATATGAACAGACGTGTGAGTGGTAGTAAAGCAGTAGGCTACATTTCGAGGTGTACGACGTGCAGGGCACCCTGGAGCTAGCGGCGTATACTATGTATCATTCTCCCAAAATGTTACGAATAACGATTTCGCAATAGCATTGGCGGAAAGAAGGCACGATTCTGATTTCGTGCATTATAATATGAACAGACGTGTGAGTGGTAGTAAAGCAGTAGGCTACATTTCGTGGTGTACGACGTGCAGCGCACGCTGAAGCTAGCCGCGGATACTATGTATCATTCTCCCAAAATGTTACGAATAACGATTTCGCAATAGCATTGGCGGAAAGAACGCACGATTCTGATTTCGTGCATTATAATATGAACAGACGTGTGAGTGCAAGTAAAGCAGTAGGCTACATTTCGTGGTGTACGACGTGCAGCGCACGCTGAAGCTAGCCGCGTATACTATGTATCATTCTACCAAAATGTTACGAATAACGATTTCGCAATAGCATTGGCGGAAAGAACGCACGATTCTGATTTCGTGCATTATAATATGAACAGACGTGTGAGTGCAAGTAAAGCAGTAGGCTACATTTCGTGGTGTACGACGTGCAGCGCACGCTGAAGCTAGCCGCGTATACTATGTATCATTCTACCAAAATGTTACGAATAACGATTTCGCAATAGCATTGGCGGAAAGAAGGCACGATTCTGATTTCGTGCATTATAATATGAACAGACGTGTGAGTGGTAGTAAAGCAGCAGGCTACATTTCGTGGTGTACGACGTGCAGCGCACGCTGAAGCTAGCCGCGTATACTATGTATCATTCTACCAAAATGTTACGAATAACGATTTCGCAATAGCATTGGCGGAAAGAAGGCACGATTCTGATTTCGTGCATTATAATATGAACAGACGTGTGAGTGGTAGTAAAGCAGCAGGCTACATTTCGTGGTGTACGACGTGCAGCGCACGCTGAAGCTAGCCGCGTATACTATGTATCATTCTACCAAAATGTTACCAATAACGATTTCGCAATAGCATTGGGGGAAAGAAGGCACGATTCTGATTTCGTGCATTATAATATGAACAGACGTGTGAGTGGTAGTAAAGCAGTAGGCTACATTTCGTGGTGTACGACGTGCAGGGCACCCTGGAGCTAGCGGCGTGTACTATGTATCATTCTCCCAAAATGTTACGAATAGCGATTTCGGAACGGCATTGGCGGAAAGAACGCACGATTCTGATTTCGTGTATTATAATATGAGGAGAGGCGTGAGTGGTGGTAAAGCATTAGGCTACATTTCGTGGTGTACGACGTGCAGGGCACCCTGGAGCTAGCGGCGTATACTATGTATCATTCTCCCAAAATGTTACGAATAACGATTTCGGAACGGCATTGGCGGAAAGAACGCACGATTCTGATTTCGTGTATTATAATATGAGGAGACGCGTGAGTGGTGGTAAAGCATTAGGCTACATTTCGTGGTGTACGACGTGCAGGGCACCCTGGAGCTAGCGGCGTATACTATGTATCATTCTCCCAAAATGTTACGAATAACGATTTCGCAATAGCATTGGCGGAAAGAACGCACGATTCGGATTTCGTGTATTATAATTTGAGGAGACGCGTGAGTGGTAGTAAAGCAGTAGGCTACATTTCGTGGTGTACGACGTGCAGCGCACGCTGAAGCTAGCCGCGGATACTATGTATCATTCTACCAAAATGTTACGAATAACGATTTCGCAATAGCATTGGCGGAAAGAAGGCACGATTCTGATTTCGTGTATTATAATATGAACAGACGTGTGAGTGGTAGTAAAGCAGTAGGCTACATTTCGTGGTGTACGACGTGCAGCGCACGCTGAAGCTAGCCGCGGATACTATGTATCATTCTACCAAAATGTTACGAATAACGATTTCGCAATAGCATTGGCGGAAAGAAGGCACGATTCTGATTTCGTGTATTATAATATGAACAGACGTGTGAGTGGTAGTAAAGCAGTAGGCTACATTTCGTGGTGTATGACGTGCAGGGCACGCTGAAGCTAGCCGCGGATACTATGTATCATTCTACCAAAATGTTACGAATAACGATTTCGCAATAGCATTGGCGGAAAGAACGCACGATTCTGATTTCGTGTATTATAATTTGAGGAGGCGCGTGAGTGGTAGTAAAGCAGTAGGCTACATTTCGTGGTGTACGACGTGCAGCGCACGCTGAAGCTAGCCGCGGATACTATGTATCATTCTACAAAAATGTTACGAATAACGATTTCGCAATAGCATTGGCGGAAAGAAGGCACGATTCTGATTTCGTGTATTATAATATGAACAGACGTGTGAGTGGTAGTAAAGCAGTAGGCTACATTTCGTGGTGTACGACGTGCAGGGCACCCTGGCGCTTGCGGCGTATACTATGTATCATTCTCCCAAAATGTTACGAATAACGATTTCGGAACGGCATTGGCGGAAAGAACGCACGATTCTGATTTCGTGTATTATAATATGAGGAGAGGCGTGAGTGGTGGTAAAGCATTAGGCTACATTTCGTGGTGTACGACGTGCAGGGCACCCTGGAGCTAGCGGCGTATACTATGTATCATTCTCCCAAAATGTTACGAATAACGATTTCGGAACGGCATTGGCGGAAAGAACGCACGATTCTGATTTCGTGCATTATAATATGAACAGACGTGTGAGTGGTAGTAAAGCAGTAGGCTACATTTCGTGGTGTACGACGTGCAGCGCACGCTGAAGCTAGCCGCGGATACTATGTATCATTCTACCAAAATGTTACGAATAACGATTTCGCAATAGCATTGGCGGAAAGAACGCACGATTCTGATTTCGTGCATTATATAATGAACAGACGTGTGAGTGGTAGTAAAGCAGTAGGCTACATTTCGTGGTGTACGACGTGCAACGCACGCTCCAGCTATCCGCGGATACTATGTATCATTCTCCCAAAATATTATGAATAACGATTTCGGAACGGCATTGGCAGAAAGAACGCACGATTCTGATTTTTTGCTGAATAATACGAGGAGACGCGTGTGTGGTAGTAAAGCAGTAGGCTACATTTCGTGGTGCACGACGTGCAGCGCACGCTGGAGCTAGCCGCGGATACTATGTATCATTCTCCCAAAATGTTACGAATGACGATTTCGGAACGGCATTGGCGGAAAGAACGCACGATTCTGATTTTTTGCTGAATAGTACGAGGAGACCCGTGAGTGGTAGTTAAGCAGTAGGCTACATTTCGTGGTGTACGACGTGCAGCGCACACTCCAGCTATCCGCGGATACTATGTATCATTCTCCCAAAATGTTACGAATAACGATTTCGGAACGGCATTGGCAGGAAGAACGCACGATTCTGATTTTTTGCTGAATAGTACGAGGAGACCCGTGAGTGGTAGTTAAGCAGTAGGCTACATTTCGTGGTGTACGACGTGCAACGCACGCTCCAGCCATCCGCGGATACTATGTATCATTCTCCCAAAATATTATGAATAACGATTTCGGAACGGCATTGGCAGAAAGAACGCACGATTCTGATTTTTTGCTGAATAATACGAGGAGACGCGTGTGTGGTAGTAAAGCAGTAGGCTACATTTCGTGGTGTACGACGTGCAACGCACGCTCCAGCTATCCGCGGATACTATGTATCATTCTCCCAAAATATTATGAATAACGATTTCGGAACGGCATTGGCAGAAAGAACGCACGATTCTGATTTTTTGCTGAATAGTACGAGGAGACCCGTGAGTGGTAGTTAAGCAGTAGGCTACATTTCGTGGTGTACGACGTGCAGCGCACGCTCCAGCTATCCGCGGATACTATGTATCATTCTCCCAAAATGTTACGAATAACGATTTCGGAACGGCATTGGCAGGAAGAACGCACGATTCTGTTTTATGCTGAATAATACGAGGAGACGCGTGAGTGGTAGTTAAGGAGTAGGCTACATTTCGTGGTGCACGACGTGCAACGCACGCTCCAGCTATCCGCGGATACTATGTATCATTCTGCCAAAATATTATGAATAACGATTTCGGAACGGCATTGGCAGAAAGAACGCACGATTCTGATTTTTTGCTGAATAGTACGAGGAGACCCGTGAGTGGTAGTTAAGCAGTAGGCTACATTTCGTGGTGTACGACGTGCAGCGCACGCTCCAGCTATCCGCGGATACTATGTATCATTCTCCCAAAATGTTACGAATAACGATTTCGGAACGGCATTGGCAGAAAGAACGCACGATTCTGATTTTTTTCTGAATAATACGAGGAGACGCGTGAGTGGTAGTTAAGCAGTAGGCTACATTTCGTGGTGTACGACGTGCAGCGCACGCTCCAGCTATCCGCGGATACTATGTATCATTTTCCCAAAATGTTACGAATAACGATTTCGGAACGGCATTGGCAGAAAGAACGCACGATTCTGTTTTATTCTGAATAATACGAGGAGACGCGTGAGTGGTAGTTAAGCAGTAGGCTACATTTCGTGGTGCACGACGTACAACGCACGCTGGAGCTAGCCGCGGATACTATGTATCATTCTCCCAAAATGTTACGAATAACGATTTCGGAACGGCGTTGGCGGAAAGAACGCACGACTCTAATTTTTTGCTGAATAATACGAGGAGACGCGTGAGTGGTAGTTAAGCAGTAGGCTACATTTCGTGGTGCACGACGTGCAGCGCACGCTCCAGCTATCCGCGGATACTATGTATCATTCTCCCAAAATATTATGAATAACGATTTCGGAACGGCATTGGCAGAAAGAACGCACGATTCTGATTTTTTGCTGAATAGTACGAGGAGACCCGTGAGTGGTAGTTAAGCAGTAGGCTACATTTCGTGGTGTACGACGTGCAGCGCACGCTGGAGCTAGCCGCGGATACTATGTATCATTCTCCACAAAATATTATGAATAACGATTTCGGAACGGCATTGGCAGAAAGAACGCACGATTCTGATTTTTTGCTGAATAATACGAGGAGACGCGTGTGTGGTAGTAAAGCAGTAGGCTACATTTCGTGGTGTACGACGTGCAACGCACGCTCCAGCTATCCGCGGATACTATGTATCATTCTCCCAAAATGTTACGAATAACGATTTCGGAACGGCGTTGGCGGAAAGAACGCACGACTCTGATTTTTTGCTGAATAACACGAGGAGACGCGTGAGTGGTAGTAAAGCAGTAGGCTACATTTCGTGGTGTACAACGTGCAGCGCACGCTGGAGCTAGCCGCGGATACTATGTATCATTCTCCCAAAATGTTACGAATAACGATTTCGGAACGGCGTTGGCGGAAAGAACGCACGACTCTGATTTTTTGCTGAATAATACGAGGAGACGCGTGAGTGGTAGTAAAGCAGTAGGCTACATTTCGTGGTGTACGACGTGCAGCGCACGCTGGAGCTAGCCGCGGATACTATGTATCATTCTCCCAAAATGTTACGAATAACGATTTCGGAACGGCGTTGGCGGAAAGAACGCACGACTCTGATTTTTTGCTGAATAATACGAGGAGACGCGTGAGTGGTAGTAAAGCAGTAGGCTACATTTCGTGGTGTACGACGTGCAACGCACGCTCCAGCTATCCGCGGATACTATGTATCATTCTCCCAAAATGTTACGAATAACGATTTCGGAACGGCGTTGGCGGAAAGAACGCACGACTCTGATTTTTTGCTGAATAATACGAGGAGACGCGTGAGTGGTAGTTAAGCAGTAGGCTACATTTCGTGGTGTACGACGTGCAGCGCACGCTCCAGCTATCCGCGGATACTATGTATCATTTTCCCAAAATGTTACGAATAACGATTTCGGAACGGCATTGGCAGAAAGAACGCACGATTCTGTTTTATTCTGAATAATACGAGGAGACGCGTGAGTGGTAGTTAAGCAGTAGGCTACATTTCGTGGTGCACGACGTACAACGCACGCTGGAGCTAGCCGTGGATACTATGTATCATTCTCCCAAAATGTTACGAATAACGATTTCGGAACGGCGTTGGCGGAAAGAACGCACGACTCTGATTTTTGCTGAATAATACGAGGAGACGCGTGAGTGGTAGTTAAGCAGTAGGCTACATTTCGTGGTGCACGACGTGCAGCGCACGCTCCAGCTATCCGCGGATACTATGTATCATTCTCCCAAAATATATGAATAACGATTTCGGAACGGCATTGGCAGAAAGAACGCACGATTCTGATTTTTTGCTGAATAGTACGAGGAGACCCGTGAGTGGTAGTTAAGCAGTAGGCTACATTTCGTGGTGTACGACGTGCAGCGCACGCTGGAGCCAGCCGCGGATACTATGTATCATTCTCCACAAAATATTATGAATAACGATTTCGGAACGGCATTGGCAGAAAGAACGCACGATTCTGATTTTTTGCTGAATAATACGAGGAGACGCGTGTGTGGTAGTAAAGCAGTAGGCTACATTTCGTGGTGTACGACGTGCAACGCACGCTCCAGCTATCCGCGGATACTATGTATCATTCTCCCAAAATATTATGAATAACGATTTCGGAACGGCATTGGCAGAAAGAACGCACGATTCTGATTTTTTGCTGAATAATACGAGGAGACGCGTGTGTGGTAGTAAAGCAGTAGGCTACATTTCGTGGTGCACGACGTGCAGCGCACGCTGGAGCTAGCCGCGGATACTATGTATCATTCTCCCAAAATGTTACGAATGACGATTTCGGAACGGCATTGGCGGAAAGAACGCACGATTCTGATTTTTTGCTGAATAATACGAGGAGACGGGTGAGTGGTAGTTAAGCAGTAGGCTACATTTCGTGGTGCACGACGTGCAGCGCACGCTCCAGCTATCCGCGGATACTATGTATCATTCTCCCAAAATATTATGAATAACGATTTCGGAACGGCATTGGCAGAAAGAACGCACGAATCTGATTTTTTGCTGAATAGTACGAGGAGACCCGTGAGTCGTAGTTAAGCAGTAGGCTACATTTCGTGGTGTACGACGTGCAGCGCACGCTGGAGCTAGCCGCGGATACTATGTATCATTCTCCCAAAATATTATGAATAACGATTTCATAACGGCATTGGCAGAAAGAACGCACGATTCTGATTTTTTGCTGAATAGTACGAGGAGACGCGTGTGTGGTAGTAAAGCAGTAGGCTACATTTCGTGGTGTACGACGTGCAACGCACGCTCCAGCTATCCGCGGATACTATGTATCATTCTCCCAAAATATTATGAATAACGATTTCGGAACGGCATTGGCAGAAAGAACGCACGATTCTGATTTTTTGCTGAATAATACGAGGAGACGCGTGTGTGGTAGTAAAGCAGTAGGCTACATTTCGTGGTGTACGACGTGCAACGCACGCTCCAGCTATCCGCGGATACTATGTATCATTCTCCCAAAATATTATGAATAACGATTTCGGAACGGCATTGGCAGAAAGAACGCACGATTCTGATTTTTTGCTGAATAATACGAGGAGACGCGTGAGTGGTAGTAAAGCAGTAGGCTACATTTCGTGGTGTACGACGTGCAACGCACGCTCCAGCTATCCGCGAATACTATGTATCATTCTCCCAAAATGTTACGAATAACGATTTCGGAACGGCGTTGGCGGAAAGAACGCACGACTGTGATTTTTTGCTGAATAATACGAGGAGACGCGTGAGTGGTAGTAAAGCAGTAGGCTACATTTCGTGGTGTACGACGTGCAGCGCACGCTGGAGCTAGCCGCGGACACTATGTATCATTCTCCCAAAATGTTACGAATAACGATTTCGGAACGGCGTTGGCGGAAAGAACGCACGACTCTGATTTTTTGCTGAATAATACGAGGAGACGCGTGAGTGGTAGTAAAGCAGTAGGCTACATTTCGTGGTGTACGACGTGCAGCGCACGCTGGAGCTAGCCGCGGATACTATGTATCATTCTCCCAAAATGTTACGAATGACGATTTCGGAACGGCATTGGCCGAAAGAACGCACGATTCTGATATTTTGCTGAATAATACGAGGAGACGCGTGTGTGGTAGTAAAGCAGTAGGCTACATTTCGTGGTGTACGACGTGCAGCGCACGCTGGAGCTAGCCGCGGATACTATGTATCATTCTCCCAAAATGTTACGAATAACGATTTCGGAACGGCGTTGGCGGAAAGAACGCACGACTCTGATTTTTTGCTGAATAATACGAGGAGACGCGTGAGTGGTAGTAAAGCAGTAGGCTACATTTCGTGGTGTACGACGTGCAGCGCACGCTGGAGCTAGCCGCGGATACTATGTATCATTCTCCCAAAATGTTACGAATAACGATTTCGGAACGGCGTTGGCGGAAAGAACGCACGACTCTGATTTTTTGCTGAATAATACGAGGAGACGCGTGAGTGGTAGTAAAGCAGTAGGCTACATTTCGTGGTGTACGACGTGCAGCGCACGCTGGAGCTAGCCGCGGATACTATGTATCATTCTCCCAAAATGTTACGAACAACGATTTCGGAACGGCGTTGGCGGAAAGAACGCACGACTCTGATTTTTTGCTGAATAATACGAGGAGACGCGTGAGTGGTAGTAAAGCAGTAGGCTACATTTCGTGGTGTACGACGTGCAGCGCACGCTGGAGCTAGCCGCGGATACTATGTATCATTCTCCCAAAATGTTACGAATAACGATTTCGGAACGGCGTTGGCGGAAAGAACGCACGACTCTGATTTTTTGCTGAATAATACGAGGAGACGCGTGAGTGGTAGTAAAGCAGTAGGCTACATTTCGTGGTGTACGACGTGCAGCGCACGCTGGAGCTAGCCGCGGATACTATGTATCATTCTCCCAAAATGTTACGAATAACGATTTCGGAACGGCGTTGGCGGAAAGAACGCACGACTCTGATTTTTTGCTGAATAATACGAGGCGACGCGTGAGTGGTAGTAAAGCAGTAGGCTACATTTAGTGGTGTACGACGTGCAGCGCACGCTGGAGCTAGCCGCGGATACTATGTATGATTCTCCCAAAATGTTACGAATAACGATTTCGGAACGGCGTTGGCGGAAAGAACGCACGACTCTGATTTTTTGCTGAATAATACGAGGAGACGCGTGAGTGGTAGTAAAGCAGTAGGCTACATTTCGTGGTGTACGACGTGCAGCGCACGCTGGAGCTAGCCGCGGATACTATGTATCATTCTCCCAAAATGTTACGAATAACGATTTCGGAACGGCGTTGGCGGAAAGAACGCACGACTCTGATTTTTTGCTGAATAATACGAGGAGACGCGTGAGTGGTAGTAAAGCAGTAGGCTACATTTCGTGGTGTACGACGTGCAGCGCACGCTGGAGCTAGCCGCGGATACTATGTATCATTCTCCCAAAATGTTACGAATAACGATTTCGGAACGGCGTTGGCGGAAAGAACGCACGACTCTGATTTTTTGCTGAATAATACGAGGAGACGCGTGAGTGGTAGTAAAGCAGTAGGCTACATTTCGTGGTGTACGACGTGCAGCGCACGCTGGAGCTAGCCGCGGATACTATGTATCATTCTCCCAAAATGTTACGAATAACGATTTCGGAACGGCGTTGGCGGAAAGAACGCACGACTCTGATTTTTTGCTGAATAATACGAGGAGACGCGTGAGTGGTAGTAAAGCAGTAGGCTACATTTCGTGGTGTACGACGTGCAGCGCACGCTGGAGCTAGCCGCGGATACTATGTATCATTCTCCCAAAATGTTACGAATAACGATTTCGGAACGGCGTTGGCGGAAAGAACGCACGACTCTGATTTTTTGCTGAATAATACGAGGAGACGCGTGAGTGGTAGTAAAGCAGTAGGCTACATTTCGTGGTGTACGACGTGCAGCGCACGCTGGAGCTAGCCGCGGATACTATGTATCATTCTCCCAAAATGTTACGAATAACGATTTCGGAACGGCGTTGGCGGAAAGAACGCACGACTCTGATTTTTTGCTGAATAATACGAGGAGACGCGTGAGTGGTAGTAAAGCAGTAGGCTACATTTCGTGGTGTACGACGTGCAGCGCACGCTGGAGCTAGCCGCGGATACTATGTATCATTCTCCCAAAATGTTACGAATAACGATTTCGGAACGGCGTTGGCGGAAAGAACGCACGACTCTGATTTTTTGCTGAATAATACGAGGAGACGCGTGAGTGGTAGTAAAGCAGTAGGCTACATTTCGTGGTGTACGACGTGCAGCGCACGCTGGAGCTAGCCGCGGATACTATGTATCATTCTCCCAAAATGTTACGAATAACGATTTCGGAACGGCGTTGGCGGAAAGAACGCACGACTCTGATTTTTTGCTGAATAATACGAGGAGACGCGTGAGTGGTAGTAAAGCAGTAGGCTACATTTCGTGGTGTACGACGTGCAGCGCACGCTGGAGCTAGCCGCGGATACTATGTATCATTCTCCCAAAATGTTACGAATAACGATTTCGGAACGGCGTTGGCGGAAAGAACGCACGACTCTGATTTTTTGCTGAATAATACGAGGAGACGCGTGAGTGGTAGTAAAGCAGTAGGCTACATTTCGTGGTGTACGACGTGCAGCGCACGCTGGAGCTAGCCGCGGATACTATGTATCATTCTCCCAAAATGTTACGAATAACGATTTCGGAACGGCGTTGGCGGAAAGAACGCACGACTCTGATTTTTTGCTGAATAATACGAGGAGACGCGTGAGTGGTAGTAAAGCAGTAGGCTACATTTCGTGGTGTACGACGTGCAGCGCACGCTGGAGCTAGCCGCGGATACTATGTATCATTCTCCCAAAATGTTACGAATAACGATTTCGGAACGGCGTTGGCGGAAAGAACGCACGACTCTGATTTTTTGCTGAATAATACGAGGAGACGCGTGAGTGGTAGTAAAGCAGTAGGCTACATTTCGTGGTGTACGACGTGCAGCGCACGCTGGAGCTAGCCGCGGATACTATGTATCATTCTCCCAAAATGTTACGAATAACGATTTCGGAACGGCGTTGGCGGAAAGAACGCACGACTCTGATTTTTTGCTGAATAATACGAGGAGACGCGTGAGTGGTAGTAAAGCAGTAGGCTACATTTCGTGGTGTACGACGTGCAGCGCACGCTGGAGCTAGCCGCGGATACTATGTATCATTCTCCCAAAATGTTACGAATAACGATTTCGGAACGGCGTTGGCGGAAAGAACGCACGACTCTGATTTTTTGCTGAATAATACGAGGAGACGCGTGAGTGGTAGTAAAGCAGTAGGCTACATTTCGTGGTGTACGACGTGCAGCGCACGCTGGAGCTAGCCGCGGATACTATGTATCATTCTCCCAAAATGTTACGAATAACGATTTCGGAACGGCGTTGGCGGAAAGAACGCACGACTCTGATTTTTTGCTGAATAATACGAGGAGACGCGTGAGTGGTAGTAAAGCAGTAGGCTACATTTCGTGGTGTACGACGTGCAGCGCACGCTGGAGCTAGCCGCGGATACTATGTATCATTCTCCCAAAATGTTACGAATAACGATTTCGGAACGGCGTTGGCGGAAAGAACGCACGACTCTGATTTTTTGCTGAATAATACGAGGAGACGCGTGAGTGGTAGTAAAGCAGTAGGCTACATTTCGTGGTGTACGACGTGCAGCGCACGCTGGAGCTAGCCGCGGATACTATGTATCATTCTCCCAAAATGTTACGAATAACGATTTCGGAACGGCGTTGGCGGAAAGAACGCACGACTCTGATTTTTTGCTGAATAATACGAGGAGACGCGTGAGTGGTAGTAAAGCAGTAGGCTACATTTCGTGGTGTACGACGTGCAGCGCACGCTGGAGCTAGCCGCGGATACTATGTATCATTCTCCCAAAATGTTACGAATAACGATTTCGGAACGGCGTTGGCGGAAAGAACGCACGATTCTGATTTTTTGCTGAATAATACGAGGAGACGCGTGAGTGGTAGTAAAGCAGTAGGCTACATTTCGTGGTGTAAGACGTGCAGCGCACGCTGGAGCTAGCCGCGGATACTATGTATCATTCTCCCAAAATGTTACGAATAACGATTTCGGAACGGCGTTGGCGGAAAGAACGCACGACTCTGATTTTTTGCTGAATAATACGAGGAGACGCGTGAGTGGTAGTAAAGCAGTAGGCTACATTTCGTGGTGTACGACGTGCAGCGCACGCTGGAGCTAGCCGCGGATACTATGTATCATTCTCCCAAAATGTTACGAATAACGATTTCGGAACGGCGTTGGCGGAAAGAACGCACGACTCTGATTTTTTGCTGAATAATACGAGGAGACGCGTGAGTGGTAGTAAAGCAGTAGGCTACATTTCGTGGTATACGACGTGCAACGCACGCTCCAGCTATCCGCGGATACTATGTATCATTCTCCCAAAATGTTACGAATAACGATTTCGGAACGGCGTTGGCGGAAAGAACGCACGACTCTGATTTTTTGCTGAATAATACGAGGAGACGCGTGAGTGGTAGTAAAGCAGTAGGCTACATTTCGTGGTGTACGACGTGCAGCGCACGCTGGAGCTAGCCGTGGATACTATGTATCATTCTCCCAAAATGTTACGAATAACGATTTCGGAACGGCGTTGGCGGAAAGAACGCACGATTCTGATTTTTTGCTGAATAATACGAGGAGACGCGTGTGTGGTAGTTAAGCAGTAGGCTACATTTCGTGGTGTACGACGTGCAACGCACGCTCCAGCTATCCGCGGATACTATGTATCATTCTCCCAAAATGTTACGAATAACGATTTCGGAACGGCGTTGGCGGAAAGAACGCACGACTCTGATTTTTTGCTGAATAATACGAGGAGACGCGTGAGTGGTAGTAAAGCAGTAGGCTACATTTCGTGGTGTACGACGTGCAGCGCACGCTGGAGCTAGCCGCGGATACTATGTATCATTCTCCCAAAATGTTACGAATAACGATTTCGGAACGGCGTTGGCGGAAAGAACGCACGACTCTGATTTTTTGCTGAATAATACGAGGAGACGCGTGAGTGGTAGTAAAGCAGTAGGCTACATTTCGTGGTGTACGACGTGCAACGCACGCTCCAGCTATCCGCGGATACTATGTATCATTCTCCCAAAATGTTACGAATAACGATTTCGGAACGGCGTTGGCGGAAAGAACGCACGACTCTGATTTTTTGCTGAATAATACGAGGAGACGCGTGAGTGGTAGTAAAGCAGTAGGCTACATTTCGTGGTGTACGACGTGCAGCGCACGCTCCAGCTAGCCGCGGATACTATGTATCATTCTCCCAAAATGTTACGAATAACGATTTCGGAACGGCGTTGGCGGAAAGAACGCACGACTCTGATTTTTTGCTGAATAATACGAGGAGACGCGTGAGTGGTAGTAAAGCAGTAGGCTACATTTCGTGGTGTACGACGTGCAGCGCACGCTGGAGCTAGCCGCGGATACTATGTATCATTCTCCCAAAATGTTACGAATAACGATTTCGGAACGGCGTTGGCGGAAAGAACGCACGACTCTGATTTTTTGCTGAATAATACGAGGAGACGCGTGAGTGGTAGTAAAGCAGTAGGCTACATTTCGTGGTGTACGACGTGCAGCGCACGCTGGAGCTAGCCGCGGATACTATGTATCATTCTCCCAAAATGTTACGAATAACGATTTCGGAACGGCGTTGGCGGAAAGAACGCACGACTCTGATTTTTTGCTGAATAATACTAGGAGACGCGTGAGTGGTAGTAAAGCAGTAGGCTACATTTCGTGGTGTACGACGTGCAGCGCACGCTGGAGCTAGCCGCGGATACTATGTATCATTCTCCTAAAATGTTGCGAATAACGATTTCGGAACGGCGTTGGCGGAAAGAACGTACGACTCTGATTTTTTGCTGAATAATACGAGGAGACGCGTGAGTGGTAGTAAAGCAGTAGGCTACATTTCGTGGTGTACGACGTGCAGCGCACGCTGGAGCTAGCCGCGGATACTATGTATCATTCTCCCAAAATGTTACGAATAACGATTTCGGAACGGCGTTGGCGGAAAGAACGCACGACTCTGATTTTTTGCTGAATAATACGAGGAGACGTGTGAGTGGTAGTAAAGCAGTAGGCTACATTTCGTGGTGTACGACGTGCAGCGCACGCTGGTGCTAGCCGCGGATACTATGTATCATTCTCCCAAAATGTTACGAATAACGATTTCGGAACGGCGTTGGCGGAAAGAACGCACGACTCTGATTTTTTGCTGAATAATACGAGGAGACGCGTGAGTGGTAGTAAAGCAGTAGGCTACATTTCGTGGTGTACGACGTGCAGCGCACGCTGGAGCTAGCCGCGGATACTATGTATCATTCTCCCAAAATGTTACGAATGACGATTTCGGAACGGCATTGGCGGAAAGAACGCACGATTCTGATTTTTTGCTGAATAATACGAGGAGACGCGTGTGTGGTAGTAAAGCAGTAGGCTACATTTCGTGGTGTACGACGTGCAACGCACGCTCCAGCTATCCGCGGATACTATGTATCATTCTCCCAAAATATTATGAATAACGATTTCGGAACGGCATTGGCAGAAAGAACGCACGACTCTGATTTTTTGCTGAATAATACGAGGAGACCCGTGTGTGGTAGTAAAGCAGTAGGCTACATTTCGTGGTGTACGACGTGCAACGCACGCTCCAGCTATCCGCGGATACTATGTATCATTCTCCCAAAATATTATGAATAACGATTTCGGAACGGCATTGGCAGAAAGAACGCACGATTCTGATTTTTTGCTGAATAATACGAGGAGACGCGTGTGTGGTAGGAAAGCAGTAGGCTACATTTCGTGGTGTACGACGTGCAGCGCACGCTGGAGCTAGCCGCGGATACTATGTATCATTCTCCCAAAATGTTACGAATGACGATTTCGGAACGGCATTGGCGGAAAGAACGCACGATTCTGATTTTTTGCTGAATAATACGAGGAGACGCGTGTGTGGTAATAAAGCAGTAGGCTACATTTCGTGGTGCACGACGTGCAGCGCACGCTGGAGCTAGCCGCGGATACTCTGTATCATTCTCCCAAAATGTTACGAATGACGATTTCGGAACGGCATTGGCGGAAAGAACGCACGATTCTGATTTTTTGCTGAATAATACGAGGAGACGCGTGTGTGGTAGTAAAGCAGTAGGCTACATTTCGTGGTGTACGACGTGCAACGCACGCTCCAGCTATCCGCGGATACTATGTATCATTCTCCCAAAATATTATGAATAACGATTTCGGAACGGCATTGGCGGAAAGAACGCACGACTCTGATTTTTTGCTGAATAATACGAGGAGACGCGTGAGTGGTAGTAAAGCAGTAGGCTACATTTCGTGGTGTACGACGTGCAGCGCACGCTGGAGCTAGCCGCGGATACTATGTATCATTCTCCCAAAATGTTACGAATGACGATTTCGGAACGGCATTGGCGGAAAGAACGCACGATTCTGATTTTTTGCTGAATAATACGAGGAGACGCGTGTGTGGTAGTAAAGCAGTAGGCTACATTTCGTGGTGTACGACGTGCAACGCACGCTCCAGCTAGCCGCGGATACTATGTATCATTCTCCCAAAATGTTACGAATAACGATTTCGGAACGGCATTGGCAGAAAGAACGCACGATTCTGATTTTTTGCTGAATAATACGAGGAGATGCGTGAGTGGTAGTAAAGCAGTAGGCTACATTTCGTGGTGTACGACGTGCAACGCACGCTCCAGCTAGCCGCGGATACTATGTATCATTCTCCCAAAATGTTACGAATAACGATTTCGGAACGGCATTGGCAGAAAGAACGCACGATTCTGATTTTTTGCTGAATAATACGAGGAGACGCGTGAGTGGTAGTAAAGCAGTAGGCTACATTTTGTGGTGTACGACGTGCAACGCACGCTCCAGCTAGCCGCGGATACTATGTATCATTCTCCCAAAATGTTACGAATAACGATTTCGGAACGGCATTGGCAGAAAGAACGCACGATTCTGATTTTTTGCTGAATAATACGAGGAGACGCGTGAGTGGTAGTAAAGCAGTAGGCTACATTTCGTGGTGTACGACGTGCAACGCACGCTCCAGCTAGCCGCGGATACTATGTATCATTCTCCCAAAATGTTACGAATAACGATTTCGGAACGGCATTGGCAGAAAGAACGCACGATTCTGATTTTTTGCTGAATAATACGAGGAGACGCGTGAGTGGTAGTTAAGCAGTAGGCTACATTTCGTGGTGTACGACGTGCAGCGCACGCTGGAGCTAGCCGCGGATACTATGTATCATTCTCCCAAAATGTTACGAATAACGATTTCGGAACGGCATTGGCAGAAAGAACGCACGATTCTGATTTTTTGCTGAATAATACGAGGAGACGCGTGAGTGGTAGTAAAGCAGTAGGCTACATTTCGTGGTGTACGACGTGCAACGCACGCTCCAGCTAGCCGCGGATACTATGTATCATTCTCCCAAAATGTTACGAATAACGATTTCGGAACGGCATTGGCAGAAAGAACGCACGATTCTGATTTTTTGCTGAATAATACGAGGAGACGCGTGAGTGGTAGTAAAGCAGTAGGCTACATTTCGTGGTGTACGACGTGCAACGCACGCTGGAGCTAGCCGCGGATACTATGTATCATTCTCCCAAAATGTTACGAATAACGATTTCGGAACGGCATTGGCAGAAAGAACGCACGATTCTGATTTTTTGCTGAATAATACGAGGAGACGCGTGAGTGGTAGTAAAGCAGTAGGCTACATTTCGTGGTGTACGACGTGCAACGCACGCTCCAGCTAGCCGCGGATACTATGTATCATTCTCCCAAAATGTTACGAATAACGATTTCGGAACGGCATTGGCAGAAAGAACGCACGATTCTGATTTTTTGCTGAATAATACGAGGAGACGCGTGAGTGATAGTAAAGCAGTAGGCTACATTTCGTGGTGTACGACGTGCAACGCACGCTCCAGCTAGCCGCGGATACTATGTATCATTCTCCCAAAATGTTACGAATAACGATTTCGGAACGGCATTGGCAGAAAGAACGCACGATTCTGATTTTTTGCTGAATAATACGAGGAGACGCGTGAGTGGTAGTAAAGCAGTAGGCTACATTTCGTGGTGTACGACGTGCAACGCACGCTCCAGCTAGCCGCGGATACTATGTATCATTCTCCCAAAATGTTACGAATAACGATTTCGGAACGGCATTGGCAGAAAGAACGCACGATTCTGATTTTTTGCTGAATAATACGAGGAGACGCGTGAGTGGTAGTTAAGCAGTAGGCTACATTTCGTGGTGTACGACGTGCAGCGCACGCTGGAGCTAGCCACGGATACTATGTGTCATTCTCCCAAAATGTTACGAATAACGATTTCGGAACGGCATTGGCAGAAAGAACGCACGATTCTGATTTTTTTCTGAATAATACGAGGAGACGCGTGAGTGGTAGTAAAGCAGTAGGCTACATTTCGTGGTGTACGACGTGCAACGCACGCTCCAGCTAGCCGCGGATACTATGTATCATTCTCCCAAAATGTTACGAATAACGATTTCGGAACGGCATTGGCAGAAAGAACGCACGATTCAGATTTTTTGCTGAATAGTACGAGGAGACGCGTGAGTGGTAGTAAAGCAGTAGGCTACATTTCGTGGTGTACGACGTGCAACGCACGCTCCAGCTAGCCGCGGATACTATGTATCATTCTCCCAAAATGTTACGAATAACGATTTCGGAACGGCATTGGCAGAAAGAACGCACGATTCTGATTTTTTGCTGAATAATACGAGGAGACGCGTGAGTGGTAGTTAAGCAGTAGGCTACATTTCGTGGTGTACGACGTGCAGCGCACGCTGGAGCTAGCCGCGGATACTATGTGTCATTCTCCCAAAATGTTACGAATAACGATTTCGGAACGGCATTGGCAGAAAGAACGCACGATTCTGATTTTTTTCTGAATAATACGAGGAGACGCGTGAGTGGTAGTAAAGCAGTAGGCTACATTTCGTGGTGTACGACGTGCAACGCACGCTCCAGCTAGCCGCGGATACTATGTATCATTCTCCCAAAATGTTACGAATAACGATTTCGGAACGGCATTGGCAGAAAGAACGCACGATTCTGATTTTTTGCTGAATAATACGAGGAGACGCGTGAGTGGTAGTTAAGCAGTAGGCTACATTTCGTGGTGTACGACGTGCAGCGCACGCTGGAGCTAGCCGCGGATACTATGTGTCATTCTCCCAAAATGTTACGAATAACGATTTCGGAACGGCATTGGCAGAAAGAACGCACGATTCTGATTTTTTTCTGAATAATACGAGGAGACGCGTGAGTGGTAGTAAAGCAGTAGGCTACATTTCGTGGTGTACGACGTGCAACGCACGCTCCAGCTAGCCGCGGATACTATGTATCATTCTCCCAAAATGTTACGAATAACGATTTCGGAACGGCATTGGCAGAAAGAACGCACGATTCTGATTTTTTGCTGAATAATACGAGGAGACGCGTGAGTGGTAGTAAAGCAGTAGGCTACATTTCGTGGTGCACGACGTGCAGCGCACGCTCCAGCTAGCCGCGGATACTATGTATCATTCTCCCAAAATGTTACGAATAACGATTTCGGAACGGCATTGGCAGAAAGAACGCACGATTCTGATTTTTGGCTGAATAATACGAGGAGACGCGTGAGTGGTAGTTAAGCAGTAGGCTACATTTCGTGGTGTACGACGTGCAACGCACGGTGGAGATAGCCGCGGATACTATGTATCATTCTCCCAAAAAGTTACGAATAACGATTTCGGAACGGCATTGGCAGAAAGAACGCACGATTCTGATTTTTTTTCTGAATAATACGAGGAGACGCGTGAGTGGTAGTTAAGCAGTAGGCTACATTTCGTGGTGCACGACGTGCAGCGCACGCTCCAGCTAGCCGCGGATACTATGTATCATTCTCCCAAAATGTTACGAATAACGATTTCGGAACGGCATTGGCAGAAAGAACGCACGATTCTGATTTTTTGCTGAATAATACGAGGAGACGCGTGAGTGGTAGTTAAGCAGTAGGCTACATTTCGTGGTGTACGACGTGCAGCGCACGCTGGAGCTAGCCGCGGATACTATGTATCATTCTCCCAAAATGTTACGAATAACGATTTCGGAACGGCATTGGCAGAAAGAACGCACGATTCTGATTTTTTGCTGAATAATACGAGGAGACGCGTGAGTGGTAGTAAAGCAGTAGGCTACATTTCGTGGTGTACGACGTGCAACGCACGCTCCAGCTAGCCGCGGATACTATGTATCATTCTCCCGAAATGTTACGAATAACGATTTCGGAACGGCATTGGCAGAAAGAACGCACGATTCTGATTTTTTGCTGAATAATACGAGGAGACGCGTGAGTGGTAGTAAAGCAGTAGGCTACATTTCGTGGTGTACGACGTGCAACGCACGCTCCAGCTAGCCGCGGATACTATGTATCATTCTCCCAAAATGTTACGAATAACGATTTCGGAACGGCATTGGCAGAAAGAACGCACGATTCTGATTTTTTGCTGAATAATACGAGGAGACGCGTGAGTGGTAGTAAAGCAGTAGGCTACATTTCGTGGTGTACGACGTGCAACGCACGCTCCAGCTAGCCGCGGATACTATGTATCATTCTCCCGAAATGTTACGAATAACGATTTCGGAACGGCATTGGCAGAAAGAACGCACGATTCTGATTTTTTGCTGAATAATACGAGGAGACGCGTGAGTGGTAGTAAAGCAGTAGGCTACATTTCGTGGTGTACGACGTGCAACGCACGCTCCAGCTAGCCGCGGATACTATGTATCATTCTCCCAAAATGTTACGAATAACGATTTCGGAAGAGCATTGGCGGAAAGAACGCACGATTCTGATTTTTTCCCGAATAATATGAGGAGACGCGTGGTTGGTAGTAAAGCAGTAGGCTACATTTCGTGGTGTACGACGTGCAGGGCACCCTGGAGCTAGCGGCGTATACTATGTACCATTCTCCCAAAATGTTACGAATAACGATTTCGGAACGGCATTGGCGGAAAGAACGCACGATTCTGATTTTTTGCTGAATAATACGAGGAGACGCGTGTGTGGTAGTTAAGCAGTAGGCTACATTTCGTGGTGTACGACGTGCAGCGCACGCTGGAGCTAGCCGCGGATACTATGTATCATTCTCCCAAAATGTTACGAATAACGATTTCGGAACGGCATTGGCAGAAAGAACGCACGATTCTGATTTTTTTCTGAATAATACGAGGAGACGCGTGAGTGGTAGTAAAGCAGTAGGCTACATTTCGTGGTGTACGACGTGCAACGCACGCTCCAGCTAGCCGCGGATACTATGTATCATTCTCCCAAAAAGTTACGAATAACGATTTCGGAACGGCATTGGCAGAAAGAACGCACGATTCTGATTTTTTTTCTGAATAATACGAGGAGACGCGTGAGTGGTAGTTAAGCAGTAGGCTACATTTCGTGGTGCACGACGTGCAGCGCACGCTCCAGCTAGCCGCGGATACTATGTATCATTCTCCCAAAATGTTACGAATAACGATTTCGGAACGGCATTGGCAGAAAGAACGCACGATTCTGATTTTTTTCTGAATAATACGAGGAGACGCGTGAGTGGTAGTAAAGCAGTAGGCTACATTTCGTGGTGTACGACGTGCAACGCACGCTCCAGCTAGCCGCGGATACTATGTATCATTCTCCCAAAAAGTTACGAATAACGATTTCGGAACGGCATTGGCAGAAAGAACGCACGATTCTGATTTTTTTTCTGAATAATACGAGGAGACGCGTGAGTGGTAGTTAAGCAGTAGGCTACATTTCGTGGTGTACGACGTGCAGCGCACGCTCCAGCTAGCCGCGGATACTATGTATCATTCTCCCAAAATGTTACGAATAACGATTTCGGAACGGCATTGGCAGAAAGAACGCACGATTCTGATTTTTTTCTGAATAATACGAGGAGACGCGTGAGTGGTAGTAAAGCAGTAGGCTACATTTCGTGGTGCACGACGTGCAGCGCACGCTCCAGCTAGCCGCGGATACTATGTATCATTCTCCCAAAATGTTACGAATAACGATTTCGGAACGGCATTGGCAGAAAGAACGCACGATTCTGATTTTTTGCTGAATAATACGAGGAGACGCGTGAGTGGTAGTTAAGCAGTAGGCTACATTTCGTGGTGTACGACGTGCAACGCACGCTCCAGCTAGCCGCGGATACTATGTATCATTCTCCCAAAATGTTACGAATAACGATTTCGGAACGGCATTGGCAGAAAGAACGCACGATTCTGATTTTTTGCTGAATAATACGAGGAGACGCGTGAGTGGTAGTTAAGCAGTAGGCTACATTTCGTGGTGTACGACGTGCAGCGCACGCTGGAGCTAGCCGCGGATACTATGTATCATTCTCCCAAAATGTTACGAATAACGATTTCGGAACGGCATTGGCAGAAAGAACGCACGATTCTGATTTTTTGCTGAATAATACGAGGAGACGCGTGTGTGGTAGTTAAGCAGTAGGCTACATTTCGTGGTGCACGACGTGCAACGCACGCTCCAGCTAGCCGCGGATACTATGTATCATTCTCCCAAAATGTTACGAATAACGATTTCGGAACGGCATTGGCAGAAAGAACGCACGATTCTGATTTTTTTCTGAATAATACGAGGAGACGCGTGAGTGGTAGTTAAGCAGTAGGCTACATTTCGTGGTGTACGACGTGCAGCGCACGCTCCAGCTAGCCGCGGATACTATGTATCATTCTCCCAAAATGTTACGAATAACGATTTCGGAACGGCATTGGCAGAAAGAACGCACGATTCTGATTTTTTGCTGAATAATACGAGGAGACGCGTGAGTGGTAGTTAAGCAGTAGGCTACATTTCGTGGTGTACGACGTGCAGCGCACGCTCCAGCTAGCCGCGGATACTATGTATCATTCTCCCAAAATGTTACGAATAACGATTTCGGAACGGCATTGGCAGAAAGAACGCACGATTCTGATTTTTTGCTGAATAATACGAGGAGACGCGTGAGTGGTAGTTAAGCAGTAGGCTACATTTCGTGGTGCACGACGTGCAACGCACGCTCCAGCTAGCCGCGGATACTATGTATCATTCTCCCAAAATGTTACGAATAACGATTTCGGAACGGCATTGGCAGAAAGAACGCACGATTCTGATTTTTTGCTGAATAATACGAGGAGACGCGTGAGTGGTAGTTAAGCAGTAGGCTACATTTCGTGGTGTACGACGTGCAGCGCACGCTGGAGCTAGCCGCGGATACTATGTATCATTCTCCCAAAATGTTACGAATAACGATTTCGGAACGGCATTGGCAGAAAGAACGCACGATTCTGATTTTTTTCTGAATAATACGAGGAGACGCGTGAGTGGTAGTTAAGCAGTAGGCTACATTTCGTGGTGTACGACGTGCAGCGCACGCTCCAGCTAGCCGCGGATACTATGTATCATTCTCCCAAAATGTTACGAATAACGATTTCGCAACGGCATTGGCAGAAAGAACGCACGATTCTGATTTTTTTCTGAATAATACGAGGAGACGCGTGAGTGGTAGTTAAGCAGTAGGCTACATTTCGTGGTGCACGACGTGCAGCGCACGCTCCAGCTAGCCGCGGATACTATGTATCATTCTCCCAAAATGTTACGAATAACGATTTCGGAACGGCATTGGCAGAAAGAACGCACGATTCTGATTTTTTGCTGAATAATACGAGGAGACGCGTGTGTGGTAGTTAAGCAGTAGGCTACATTTCTGGTGTACGACGTGCAACGCACGCTCCAGCTATCCGCGGATACTATGTATCATTCTCCCAAAATATTATGAATAACGATTTCGGAACAGCATTGGCAGAAAGAACGCACGATTCTGATTTTTTTCTGAATAATACGAGGAGACGCGTGAGTGGTAGTTAAGCAGTAGGCTACATTTCGTGGTGTACGACGTGCAGCGCACGGTGGAGCTAGCCGCGGATACTATGTATCATTCTCCCAAAAAGTTACGAATAACGATTTCGGAACGGCATTGGCAGAAAGAACGCACGATTCTGATTTTTTTTCTGAATAATACGAGGAGACGCGTGAGTGGTAGTTAAGCAGTAGGCTACATTTCGTGGTGCACGACGTGCAGCGCACGCTCCAGCTAGCCGCGGATACTATGTATCATTCTCCCAAAATGTTACGAATAACGATTTCGGAACGGCATTGGCAGAAAGAACGCACGATTCTGATTTTTTGCTGAATAATACGAGGAGACGCGTGAGTGGTAGTTAAGCAGTAGGCTACATTTCGTGGTGTACGACGTGCAGCGCACGCTGGAGCTAGCCGCGGATACTATGTATCATTCTCCCAAAATGTTACGAATAACGATTTCGGAACGGCATTGGCAGAAAGAACGCACGATTCTGATTTTTTGCTGAATAATACGAGGAGACGCGTGAGTGGTAGTAAAGCAGTAGGCTACATTTCGTGGTGTACGACGTGCAACGCACGCTCCAGCTAGCCGCGGATACTATGTATCATTCTCCCAAAATGTTACGAATAACGATTTCGGAACGGCATTGGCAGAAAGAACGCACGATTCTGATTTTTTGCTAAATAATACGAGGAGACGCGTGAGTGGTAGTAAAGCAGTAGGCTACATTTCGTGGTGTACGACGTGCAACGCACGCTCCAGCTAGCCGCGGATACTATGTATCATTCTCCCAAAATGTTACGAATAACGATTTCGGAACGGCATTGGCAGAAAGAACGCACGATTCTGATTTTTTGCTGAATAATACGAGGAGACGCGTGAGTGGTAGTAAAGCAGTAGGCTACATTTTGTGGTGTACGACGTGCAACGCACGCTCCAGCTAGCCGCGGATACTATGTATCATTCTCCCAAAATGTTACGAATAACGATTTCGGAACGGCATTGGCAGAAAGAACGCACGATTCTGATTTTTTGCTGAATAATACGAGGAGACGCGTGAGTGGTAGTAAAGCAGTAGGCTACATTTCGTGGTGTACGACGTGCAACGCACGCTCCAGCTAGCCGCGGATACTATGTATCATTCTCCCAAAATGTTACGAATAACGATTTCGGAACGGCATTGGCAGAAAGAACGCACGATTCTGATTTTTTGCTGAATAATACGAGGAGACGCGTGAGTGGTAGTAAAGCAGTAGGCTACATTTCGTGGTGTACGACGTGCAACGCACGCTCCAGCTAGCCGCGGATACTATGTATCATTCTCCCGAAATGTTACGAATAACGATTTCGGAACGGCATTGGCAGAAAGAACGCACGATTCTGATTTTTTGCTGAATAATACGAGGAGACGCGTGAGTGGTAGTAAAGCAGTAGGCTACATTTCGTGGTGTACGACGTGCAACGCACGCTCCAGCTAGCCGCGGATACTATGTATCATTCTCCCAAAATGTTACGAATAACGATTTCGGAACGGCATTGGCAGAAAGAACGCACGATTCTGATTTTTTGCTGAATAATACGAGGAGACGCGTGAGTGGTAGTTAAGCAGTAGGCTACATTTCGTGGTGTACGACGTGCAGCGCACGCTGGAGCTAGCCGCGGATACTATGTATCATTCTCCCAAAATGTTACGAATAACGATTTCGGAACGGCATTGGCAGAAAGAACGCACGATTCTGATTTTTTGCTGAATAATACGAGGAGACGCGTGAGTGGTAGTAAAGCAGTAGGCTACATTTCGTGGTGTACGACGTGCAACGCACGCTCCAGCTAGCCGCGGATACTATGTATCATTCTCCCAAAATGTTACGAATAACGATTTCGGAACGGCATTGGCAGAAAGAACGCACGATTCTGATTTTTTGCTGAATAATACGAGGAGACGCGTGAGTGGTAGTAAAGCAGTAGGCTACATTTCGTGGTGTACGACGTGCAACGCACGCTCCAGCTAGCCGCGGATACTATGTATCATTCTCCCAAAATGTTACGAATAACGATTTCGGAACGGCATTGGCAGAAAGAACGCACGATTCTGATTTTTTGCTGAATAATACGAGGAGACGCGTGAGTGGTAGTAAAGCAGTAGGCTACATTTCGTGGTGTACGACGTGCAACGCACGCTCCAGCTAGCCGCGGATACTATGTATCATTCTCCCAAAATGTTACGAATAACGATTTCGGAACGGCATTGGCAGAAAGAACGCACGATTCTGATTTTTTGCTGAATAATACGAGGAGACGCGTGAGTGGTAGTAAAGCAGTAGGCTACATTTCGTGGTGTACGACGTGCAACGCACGCTCCAGCTAGCCGCGGATACTATGTATCATTCTCCCAAAATGTTACGAATAACGATTTCGGAACGGCATTGGCAGAAAGAACGCACGATTCTGATTTTTTGCTGAATAATACGAAGAGACGCGTGAGTGGTAGTTAAGCAGTAGGCTACATTTCGTGGTGTACGACGTGCAGCGCACGCTGGAGCTAGCCGCGGATACTATGTGTCATTCTCCCAAAATGTTACGAATAACGATTTCGGAACGGCATTGGCAGAAAGAACGCACGATTCTGATTTTTTTCTGAATAATACGAGGAGACGCGTGAGTGGTAGTAAAGCAGTAGGCTACATTTCGTGGTGTACGACGTGCAACGCACGCTCCAGCTAGCCGCGGATACTATGTATCATTCTCCCAAAATGTTACGAATAACGATTTCGGAACGGCATTGGCAGAAAGAACGCACGATTCTGATTTTTTTCTGAATAATACGAGGAGACGCGTGAGTGGTAGTAAAGCGGTAGGCTACATTTCGTGGTGTACGACGTGCAACGCACGCTCCAGCTAGCCGCGGATACTATGTATCATTCTCCCAAAATGTTACGAATAACGATTTCGGAACGGCATTGGCAGAAAGAACGCACGATTCTGATTTTTTTCTGAATAATACGAGGAGACGCGTGAGTGGTAGTAAAGCAGTGGGCTACATTTCGTGGTGCACGACGTGCAGCGCACGCTCCAGCTAGCCGCGGATACTATGTATCATTCTCCCAAAATGTTACGAATAACGATTTCGGAACGGCATTGGCAGAAAGAACGCACGATTCTGATTTTTTTCTGAATAATACGAGGAGACGCGTGAGTGGTAGTAAAGCGGTAGGCTACATTTCGTGGTGTACGACGTGCAACGCACGCTCCAGCTAGCCGCGGATACTATGTATCATTCTCCCAAAATGTTACGAATAACGATTTCGGAACGGCATTGGCAGAAAGAACGCACGATTCTGATTTTTTGCTGAATAATACGAGGAGACGCGTGAGTGGTAGTAAAGCGGTAGGCTACATTTCGTGGTGTACGACGTGCAACGCACGCTCCAGCTAGCCGCGGATACTATGTATCATTCTCCCAAAATGTTACGAATAACGATTTCGGAACGGCATTGGCAGAAAGAACGCACGATTCTGATTTTTTTCTGAATAATACGAGGAGACGCGTGAGTGGTAGTAAAGCAGTGGGCTACATTTCGTGGTGCACGACGTGCAGCGCACGCTCCAGCTAGCCGCGGATACTATGTATCATTCTCCCAAAATGTTACGAATAACGATTTCGGAACGGCATTGGCAGAAAGAACGCACGATTCTGATTTTTTGCTGAATAATACGAGGAGACGCGTGAGTGGTAGTTAAGCAGTAGGCTACATTTCGTGGTGTACGACGTGCAACGCACGCTCCAGCTAGCCGCGGATACTATGTATCATTCTCCCAAAATGTTACGAATAACGATTTCGGAACGGCATTGGCAGAAAGAACGCACGATTCTGATTTTTTGCTGAATAATACGAGGAGACGCGTGAGTGGTAGTTAAGCAGTAGGCTACATTTCGTGGTGTACGACGTGCAGCGCACGCTGGAGCTAGCCGCGGATACTATGTATCATTCTCCCAAAATGTTACGAATAACGATTTCGGAACGGCATTGGCAGAAAGAACGCACGATTCTGATTTTTTTCTGAATAATACGAGGAGACGCGTGAGTGGTAGTTAAGCAGTAGGCTACATTTCGTGGTGTACGACGTGCAGCGCACGCTCCAGCTAGCCGCGGATACTATGTATCATTCTCCCAAAATGTTACGAATAACGATTTCGCAACGGGATTGGCAGAAAGAACGCACGATTCTGATTTTTTTCTGAATAATACGAGGAGACGCGTGAGTGGTAGTTAAGCAGTAGGCTACATTTCGTGGTGTACGACGTGCAGCGCACGCTGGAGCTAGCCGCGGATACTATGTATCATTCTCCCAAAATGTTACGAATAACGATTTCGGAAGAGCATTGGCGGAAAGAACGCACGATTCTGATTTTTTCCCGAATAATATGAGGAGACGCGTGGTTGGTAGTAAAGCAGTAGGCTACATTTCGTGGTGTACGACGTGCAGGGCACCCTGGAGCTAGCGGCGTATACTATGTACCATTCTCCCAAAATGTTACGAATAACGATTTCGGAACGGCATTGGCGGAAAGAACGCACGATTCTGATTTTTTGCTGAATAATACGAGGAGACGCGTGTGTGGTAGTTAAGCAGTAGGCTACATTTCGTGGTGTACGACGTGCAGCGCACGCTGGAGCTAGCCGCGGATACTATGTATCATTCTCCCAAAATGTTACGAATAACGATTTCGGAACGGCATTGGCAGAAAGAACGCACGATTCTGATTTTTTTCTGAATAATACGAGGAGACGCGTGAGTGGTAGTAAAGCAGTAGGCTACATTTCGTGGTGTACGACGTGCAACGCACGCTCCAGCTAGCCGCGGATACTATGTATCATTCTCCCAAAAAGTTACGAATAACGATTTCGGAACGGCATTGGCAGAAAGAACGCACGATTCTGATTTTTTTTCTGAATAATACGAGGAGACGCGTGAGTGGTAGTTAAGCAGTAGGCTACATTTCGTGGTGCACGACGTGCAGCGCACGCTCCAGCTAGCCGCGGATACTATGTATCATTCTCCCAAAATGTTACGAATAACGATTTCGGAACGGCATTGGCAGAAAGAACGCACGATTCTGATTTTTTTCTGAATAATACGAGGAGACGCGTGAGTGGTAGTAAAGCAGTAGGCTACATTTCGTGGTGTACGACGTGCAACGCACGCTCCAGCTAGCCGCGGATACTATGTATCATTCTCCCAAAATGTTACGAATAACGATTTCGGAACGGCATTGGCAGAAAGAACGCACGATTCTGATTTTTTTTCTGAATAATACGAGGAGACGCGTGAGTGGTAGTTAAGCAGTAGGCTACATTTCGTGGTGTACGACGTGCAGCGCACGCTCCAGCTAGCCGCGGATACTATGTATCATTCTCCCAAAATGTTACGAATAACGATTTCGGAACGGCATTGGCAGAAAGAACGCACGATTCTGATTTTTTTTCTGAATAATACGAGGAGACGCGTGAGTGGTAGTTAAGCAGTAGGCTACATTTCGTGGTGTACGACGTGCAGCGCACGCTCCAGCTAGCCGCGGATACTATGTATCATTCTCCCAAAATGTTACGAATAACGATTTCGGAACGGCATTGGCAGAAAGAACGCACGATTCTGATTTTTTTCTGAATAATACGAGGAGACGCGTGAGTGGTAGTTAAGCAGTAGGCTACATTTCGTGGTGTACGACGTGCAGCGCACGCTCCAGCTAGCCGCGGATACTATGTATCATTCTCCCAAAATGTTACGAATAACGATTTCGGAACGGCATTGGCAGAAAGAACGCACGATTCTGATTTTTTTCTGAATAATACGAGGAGACGCGTGAGTGGTAGTTAAGCAGTAGGCTACATTTCGTGGTGTACGACGTGCAGCGCACGCTCCAGCTAGCCGCGGATACTATGTATCATTCTCCCAAAATGTTACGAATAACGATTTCGGAACGGCATTGGCAGAAAGAACGCACGATTCTGATTTTTTTCTGAATAATACGAGGAGACGCGTGAGTGGTAGTTAAGCAGTAGGCTACATTTCGTGGTGTACGACGTGCAGCGCACGCTGGAGCTAGCCGCGGATACTATGTATCATTCTCCCAAAATGTTACGAATAACGATTTCGGAACAGCATTGGCGGAAAGAACGCACGATTCTGATTTTTTCCCGAATAATATGAGGAGACGCGTGGTTGGTAGTAAAGCAGTAGGCTACATTTCTTGGTGTACGACGTGCAGGGCACCCTGGAGCTAGCGGCGTATACTATGTACCATTCTCCCAAAATGTTACGAATAACGATTTCGGAACGGCATTGGCGGAAAGAACGCACTATTCTGATTTTTTGCTGAATAATACGAGGAGACGCGTGTGTGGTAGTTAAGCAGTAGGCTACATTTCGTGGTGCACGACGTGCAGCGCACGCTCCAGCTAGCCGCGGATACTATGTATCATTCTCCCAAAATGTTACGAATAACGATTTCGGAACAGCATTGGCGGAAAGAACGCACGATTCTGATTTTTTCCCGAATAATATGAGGAGACGCGTGGTTGGTAGTAAAGCAGTAGGCTACATTTCTTGGTGTACGACGTGCAGGGCACCCTGGAGCTAGCGGCGTATACTATGTACCATTCTCCCAAAATGTTACGAATAACGATTTCGGAACGGCATTGGCGGAAAGAACGCACTATTCTGATTTTTTGCTGAATAATACGAGGAGACGCGTGTGTGGTAGTTAAGCAGTAGGCTACATTTCGTGGTGCACGACGTGCAGCGCACGCTCCAGCTAGCCGCGGATACTATGTATCATTCTCCCAAAATGTTACGAATAACGATTTCGGAACAGCATTGGCGGAAAGAACGCACGATTCTGATTTTTTCCCGAATAATATGAGGAGACGCGTGGTTGGTAGTAAAGCAGTAGGCTACATTTCTTGGTGTACGACGTGCAGGGCACCCTGGAGCTAGCGGCGTATACTATGTACCATTCTCCCAAAATGTTACGAATAACGATTTCGGAACGGCATTGGCGGAAAGAACGCACTATTCTGATTTTTTGCTGAATAATACGAGGAGACGCGTGTGTGGTAGTTAAGCAGTAGGCTACATTTCGTGGTGCACGACGTGCAGCGCACGCTCCAGCTAGCCGCGGATACTATGTATCATTCTCCCAAAATGTTACGAATAACGATTTCGGAACAGCATTGGCGGAAAGAACGCACGATTCTGATTTTTTCCCGAATAATATGAGGAGACGCGTGGTTGGTAGTAAAGCAGTAGGCTACATTTCTTGGTGTACGACGTGCAGGGCACCCTGGAGCTAGCGGCGTATACTATGTACCATTCTCCCAAAATGTTACGAATAACGATTTCGGAACGGCATTGGCGGAAAGAACGCACTATTCTGATTTTTTGCTGAATAATACGAGGAGACGCGTGTGTGGTAGTTAAGCAGTAGGCTACATTTCGTGGTGCACGACGTGCAGCGCACGCTCCAGCTAGCCGCGGATACTATGTATCATTCTCCCAAAATGTTACGAATAACGATTTCGGAACAGCATTGGCGGAAAGAACGCACGATTCTGATTTTTTCCCGAATAATATGAGGAGACGCGTGGTTGGTAGTAAAGCAGTAGGCTACATTTCTTGGTGTACGACGTGCAGGGCACCCTGGAGCTAGCGGCGTATACTATGTACCATTCTCCCAAAATGTTACGAATAACGATTTCGGAACGGCATTGGCGGAAAGAACGCACTATTCTGATTTTTTGCTGAATAATACGAGGAGACGCGTGTGTGGTAGTTAAGCAGTAGGCTACATTTCGTGGTGCACGACGTGCAGCGCACGCTCCAGCTAGCCGCGGATACTATGTATCATTCTCCCAAAATGTTACGAATAACGATTTCGGAACAGCATTGGCGGAAAGAACGCACGATTCTGATTTTTTCCCGAATAATATGAGGAGACGCGTGGTTGGTAGTAAAGCAGTAGGCTACATTTCTTGGTGTACGACGTGCAGGGCACCCTGGAGCTAGCGGCGTATACTATGTACCATTCTCCCAAAATGTTACGAATAACGATTTCGGAACGGCATTGGCGGAAAGAACGCACTATTCTGATTTTTTGCTGAATAATACGAGGAGACGCGTGTGTGGTAGTTAAGCAGTAGGCTACATTTCGTGGTGCACGACGTGCAGCGCACGCTCCAGCTAGCCGCGGATACTATGTATCATTCTCCCAAAATGTTACGAATAACGATTTCGGAACGGCATTGGCAGAAAGAACGCACGATTCTGATTTTTTTTCTGAATAATACGAGGAGACGCGTGAGTGGTAGTTAAGCAGTAGGCTACATTTCGTGGTGCACGACGTGCAGCGCACGCTGGAGCTAGCCGCGGATACTATGTATCATTCTCCCAAAAAGTTACGAATAACGATTTCGGAACGGCATTGGCAGAAAGAACGCACGATTCTGATTTTTTTTCTGAATAATACGAGGAGACGCGTAAGTGGTAGTTAAGCAGTAGGCTACATTTCGTGGTGCACGACGTGCAGCGCACGCTCCAGCTAGCCGCGGATACTATGTATCATTCTCCCAAAATGTTACGAATAACGATTTCGGAACGGCATTGGCAGAAAGAACGCACGATTCTGATTTTTTTCTGAATAATACGAGGAGACGCGTGAGTGGTAGTAAAGCAGTAGGCTACATTTCGTGGTGTACGACGTGCAACGCACGCTCCAGCTAGCCGCGGATACTATGTATCATTCTCCCAAAAAGTTACGAATAACGATTTCGGAACGGCATTGGCAGAAAGAACGCACGATTCTGATTTTTTTTCTGAATAATACGAGGAGACGCGTGAGTGGTAGTTAAGCAGTAGGCTACATTTCGTGGTGTACGACGTGCAGCGCACGCTCCAGCTAGCCGCGGATACTATGTATCATTCTCCCAAAATGTTACGAATAACGATTTCGGAACGGCATTGGCAGAAAGAACGCACGATTCTGATTTTTCTTCTGAATAATACGAGGAGACGCGTGAGTGGTAGTTAAGCAGTAGGCTACATTTCGTGGTGCACGACGTGCAGCGCACGCTGGAGCTAGCCGCGGATACTATGTATCATTCTCCCAAAAAGTTACGAATAACGATTTCGGAACGGCATTGGCAGAAAGAACGCACGATTCTGATTTTTTTTCTGAATAATACGAGGAGACGCGTGAGTGGTAGTTAAGCAGTAGGCTACATTTCGTGGTGTACGACGTGCAGCGCACGCTCCAGCTAGCCGCGGATACTATGTATCATTCTCCCAAAATGTTACGAATAACGATTTCGGAACGGCATTGGCAGAAAGAACGCACGATTCTGATTTTTTTTCTGAATAATACGAGGAGACGCGTGAGTGGTAGTTAAGCAGTAGGCTACATTTCGTGGTGTACGACGTGCAGCGCACGCTCCAGCTAGCCGCGGATACTATGTATCATTCTCCCAAAATGTTACGAATAACGATTTCGGAACGGCATTGGCAGAAAGAACGCACGATTCTGATTTTTTTTCTGAATAATACGAGGAGACGCGTGAGTGGTAGTTAAGCAGTAGGCTACATTTCGTGGTGTACGACGTGCAGCGCACGCTCCAGCTAGCCGCGGATACTATGTATCATTCTCCCAAAATGTTACGAATAACGATTTCGGAACGGCATTGGCAGAAAGAACGCACGATTCTGATTTTTTGCTGAATAATACGAGGAGACGCGTGAGTGGTAGTTAAGCAGTAGGCTACATTTCGTGGTGTACGACGTGCAGCGCACGCTGGAGCTAGCCGCGGATACTATGTATCATTCTCCCAAAATGTTACGAATAACGATTTCGGAACGGCATTGGCAGAAAGAACGCACGATTCTGATTTTTTGCTGAATAATACGAGGAGACGCGTGAGTGGTAGTAAAGCAGTAGGCTACATTTCGTGGTGTACGACGTGCAACGCACGCTCCAGCTAGCCGCGGATACTATGTATCATTCTCCCAAAATGTTACGAATAACGATTTCGGAACGGCATTGGCAGAAAGAACGCACGATTCTGATTTTTTGCTGAATAATACGAGGAGACGCGTGAGTGGTAGTAAAGCAGTAGGCTACATTTCGTGGTGTACGACGTGCAACGCACGCTCCAGCTAGCCGCGGATACTATGTATCATTCTCCCAAAATGTTACGAATAACGATTTCGGAACGGCATTGGCAGAAAGAACGCACGATTCTGATTTTTTGCTGAGTAATACGAGGAGACGCGTGAGTGGTAGTTAAGCAGTAGGCTACATTTCGTGGTGTACGACGTGCAACGCACGCTCCAGCTAGCCGCGGATACTATGTATCATTCTCCCAAAATGTTACGAATAACGATTTCGGAACGGCATTGGCAGAAAGAACGCACGATTCTGATTTTTTGCTGAATAATACGAGGAGACGCGTGAGTGGTAGTTAAGCAGTAGGCTACATTTCGTGGTGTACGACGTGCAGCGCACGCTGGAGCTAGCCGCGGATACTATGTATCATTCTCCCAAAATGTTACGAATAACGATTTCGGAACGGCATTGGCAGAAAGAACGCACGATTCTGATTTTTTTCTGAATAATACGAGGAGACGCGTGAGTGGTAGTAAAGCAGTAGGCTACATTTCGTGGTGTACGACGTGCAGCGCACGCTCCAGCTAGCCGCGGATACTATGTATCATTCTCCCAAAATGTTACGAATAACGATTTCGCAACGGGATTGGCAGAAAGAACGCACGATTCTGATTTTTTGCTGAATAATACGAGGAGACGCGTGAGTGGTAGTTAAGCAGTAGGCTACATTTCGTGGTGTACGACGTGCAGCGCACTCTGGAGCTAGCCGCGGATACTATGTATCATTCTCCCAAAATGTTACGAATAACGATTTCGGAACGGCATTGGCAGAAAGAACGCACGATTCTGATTTTTTTCTGAATAATACGAGGAGACGCGTGAGTGGTAGTTAAGCAGTAGGCTACATTTCGTGGTGTACGACGTGCAGCGCACGCTCCAGCTAGCCGCGGATACTATGTATCATTCTCCCAAAATGTTACGAATAACGATTTCGCAACGGGATTGGCAGAAAGAACGCACGATTCTGATTTTTTTCTGAATAATACGAGGAGACGCGTGAGTGGTAGTTAAGCAGTAGGCTACATTTCGTGGTGCACGACGTGCAGCGCACGCTCCAGCTAGCCGCGGATACTATGTATCATTCTCCCAAAATGTTACGAATAACGATTTCGGAACAGCATTGGCAGAAAGAACGCACGATTCTGATTTTTTGCTGAATAATACGAGGAGACGCGTGTGTGGTAGTTAAGCAGTAGGCTACATTTCGTGGTGTACGACGTGCAACGCACTCTGGAGCTAGCCGCGGATACTATGTATCATTCTCCCAAAATGTTACGAATAACGATTTCGGAACGGCATTGGCAGAAAGAACGCACGATTCTGATTTTTTTCTGAATAATACGAGGAGACGCGTGAGTGGTAGTTAAGCAGTAGGCTACATTTCGTGGTGTACGACGTGCAGCGCACGCTCCAGCTAGCCGCGGATACTATGTATCATTCTCCCAAAATGTTACGAATAACGATTTCGCAACGGGATTGGCAGAAAGAACGCACGATTCTGATTTTTTTCTGAATAATACGAGGAGACGCGTGTGTGGTAGTTAAGCAGTAGGCTACATTTCGTGGTGCACGACGTGCAGCGCACGCTCCAGCTAGCCGCGGATACTATGTATCATTCTCCCAAAATGTTACGAATAACGATTTCGGAACAGCATTGGCAGAAAGAACGCACGATTCTGATTTTTTGCTGAATAATACGAGGAGACGCGTGAGTGGTAGTTAAGCAGTAGGCTACATTTCGTGGTGTACGACGTGCAGCGCACTCTGGAGCTAGCCGCGGATACTATGTATCATTCTCCCAAAATGTTACGAATAACGATTTCGGAACGGCATTGGCAGAAAGAACGCACGATTCTGATTTTTTTCTGAATAATACGAGGAGACGCGTGAGTGGTAGTTAAGCAGTAGGCTACATTTCGTGGTGTACGACGTGCAGCGCACGCTCCAGCTAGCCGCGGATACTATGTATCATTCTCCCAAAATGTTACGAATAACGATTTCGCAACGGGATTGGCAGAAAGAACGCACGATTCTGATTTTTTTCTGAATAATACGAGGAGACGCGTGAGTGGTAGTTAAGCAGTAGGCTACATTTCGTGGTGCACGACGTGCAGCGCACGCTCCAGCTAGCCGCGGATACTATGTATCATTCTCCCAAAATGTTACGAATAACGATTTCGGAACAGCATTGGCAGAAAGAACGCACGATTCTGATTTTTTGCTGAATAATACGAGGAGACGCGTGTGTGGTAGTTAAGCAGTAGGCTACATTTCGTGGTGTACGACGTGCAACGCACTCTGGAGCTAGCCGCGGATACTATGTATCATTCTCCCAAAATGTTACGAATAACGATTTCGGAACGGCATTGGCAGAAAGAACGCACGATTCTGATTTTTTTCTGAATAATACGAGGAGACGCGTGAGTGGTAGTTAAGCAGTAGGCTACATTTCGTGGTGTACGACGTGCAGCGCACGCTCCAGCTAGCCGCGGATACTATGTATCATTCTCCCAAAATGTTACGAATAACGATTTCGGAACAGCATTGGCAGAAAGAACGCACGATTCTGATTTTTTGCTGAATAATACGAGGAGACGCGTGTGTGGTAGTTAAGCAGTAGGCTACATTTCGTGGTGTACGACGTGCAACGCACTCTGGAGCTAGCCGCGGATACTATGTATCATTCTCCCAAAATGTTACGAATAACGATTTCGGAACAGCATTGGCAGAAAGAACGCACGATTCTGATTTTTTGCTGAATAATACGAGGAGACGCGTGAGTGGTAGTTAAGCAGTAGGCTACATTTCGTGGTGTACGACGTGCAGCGCACTCTGGAGCTAGCCGCGGATACTATGTATCATTCTCCCAAAATGTTACGAATAACGATTTCGGAACGGCATTGGCAGAAAGAACGCACGATTCTGATTTTTTTCTGAATAATACGAGGAGACGCGTGAGTGGTAGTTAAGCAGTAGGCTACATTTCGTGGTGTACGACGTGCAGCGCACGCTCCAGCTAGCCGCGGATACTATGTATCATTCTCCCAAAATGTTACGAATAACGATTTCGCAACGGGATTGGCAGAAAGAACGCACGATTCTGATTTTTTTCTGAATAATACGAGGAGACGCGTGAGTGGTAGTTAAGCAGTAGGCTACATTTCGTGGTGCACGACGTGCAGCGCACGCTCCAGCTAGCCGCGGATACTATGTATCATTCTCCCAAAATGTTACGAATAACGATTTCGGAACGGCATTGGCAGAAAGAACGCACGATTCTGATTTTTTGCTGAATAATACGAGGAGACGCGTGTGTGGTAGTTAAGCAGTAGGCTACATTTCGTGGTGTACGACGTGCAACGCACGCTCCAGCTATCCGCGGATACTATGTATCATTCTCCCAAAATATTATGAATAACGATTTCGGAACAGCATTGGCAGAAAGAACGCACGATTCTGATTTTTTTCTGAATAATACGAGGAGACGCGTGAGTGGTAGTTAAGCAGTAGGCTACATTTCGTGGTGTACGACGTGCAGCGCACGGTGGAGCTAGCCGCGGATACTATGTATCATTCTCCCAAAAAGTTACGAATAACGATTTCGGAACGGCATTGGCAGAAAGAACGCACGATTCTGATTTTTTTTCTGAATAATACGAGGAGACGCGTGAGTGGTAGTTAAGCAGTAGGCTACATTTCGTGGTGCACGACGTGCAGCGCACGCTCCAGCTAGCCGCGGATACTATGTATCATTCTCCCAAAATGTTACGAATAACGATTTCGGAACGACATTGGCAGAAAGAACGCACGATTCTGATTTTTTTCTGAATAATACGAGGAGACGCGTGAGTGGTAGTTAAGCAGTAGGCTACATTTCGTGGTGTACGACGTGCAGCGCACGCTGGAGCTAGCCGCGGATACTATGTATCATTCTCCCAAAATGTTACGAATAACGATTTCGGAAGAGCATTGGCGGAAAGAACGCACGATTCTGATTTTTTCCCGAATAATATGAGGAGACGCGTGGTTGGTAGTAAAGCAGTAGGCTACATTTCGTGGTGTACGACGTGCAGGGCACCCTGGAGCTAGCGGCGTATACTATGTACCATTCTCCCAAAATGTTACGAATAACGATTTCGGAACGGCATTGGCGGAAAGAACGCACGATTCTGATTTTTTGCTGAATAATACGGGGAGACGCGTGTGTGGTAGTTAAGCAGTAGGCTACATTTCGTGGTGTACGACGTGCAGCGCACGCTGGAGCTAGCCGCGGATACTATGTATCATTCTCCCAAAATGTTACGAATAACGATTTCGGAACGGCATTGGCAGAAAGAACGCACGATTCTGATTTTTTTCTGAATAATACGAGGAGACGCGTGAGTGGTAGTAAAGCAGTAGGCTACATTTCGTGGTGTACGACGTGCAACGCACGCTCCAGCTAGCCGCGGATACTATGTATCATTCTCCCAAAAAGTTACGAATAACGATTTCGGAACGGCATTGGCAGAAAGAACGCACGATTCTGATTTTTTTTCTGAATAATGCGAGGAGACGCGTGAGTGGTAGTTAAGCAGTAGGCTACATTTCGTGGTGCACGACGTGCAGCGCACGCTCCAGCTAGCCGCGGATACTATGTATCATTCTCCCAAAATGTTACGAATAACGATTTCGGAACGGCATTGGCAGAAAGAACGCACGATTCTGATTTTTTTCTGAATAATACGAGGAGACGCGTGAGTGGTAGTAAAGCAGTAGGCTACATTTCGTGGTGTACGACGTGCAACGCACGCTCCAGCTAGCCGCGGATACTATGTATCATTCTCCCAAAAAGTTACGAATAACGATTTCGGAACGGCATTGGCAGAAAGAACGCACGATTCTGATTTTTTTTCTGAATAATACGAGGAGACGCGTGAGTGGTAGTTAAGCAGTAGGCTACATTTCGTGGTGTACGACGTGGAGCGCACGCTCCAGCTAGCCGCGGATACTATGTATCATTCTCCCAAAATGTTACGAATAACGATTTCGGAACGGCATTGGCAGAAAGAACGCACGATTCTGATTTTTTTTCTGAATAATACGAGGAGACGCGTGAGTGGTAGTTAAGCAGTAGGCTACATTTCGTGGTGTACGACGTGCAGCGCACGCTCCAGCTAGCCGCGGATACTATGTATCATTCTCCCAAAATGTTACGAATAACGATTTCGGAACGGCATTGGCAGAAAGAACGCACGATTCTGATTTTTTTCTGAATAATACGAGGAGACGCGTGAGTGGTAGTTAAGCAGTAGGCTACATTTCGTGGTGTACGACGTGCAGCGCACGCTCCAGCTAGCCGCGGATACTATGTATCATTCTCCCAAAATGTTACGAATAACGATTTCGGAACGGCATTGGCAGAAAGAACGCACGATTCTGATTTTTTTCTGAATAACACGAGGAGACGCGTGAGTGGTAGTTAAGCAGTAGGCTACATTTCGTGGTGTACGACGTGCAGCGCACGCTCCAGCTAGCCGCGGATACTATGTATCATTCTCCCAAAATGTTACGAATAACGATTTCGGAACGGCATTGGCAGAAAGAACGCACGATTCTGATTTTTTTCTGAATAATACGAGGAGACGCGTGAGTGGTAGTTAAGCAGTAGGCTACATTTCGTGGTGTACGACGTGCAGCGCACGCTCCAGCTAGCCGCGGATACTATGTATCATTCTCCCAAAATGTTACGAATAACGATTTCGGAACGGCATTGGCAGAAAGAACGCACGATTCTGATTTTTTTCTGAATAATACGAGGAGACGCGTGAGTGGTAGTTAAGCAGTAGGCTACATTTCGTGGTGTACGACGTGCAGCGCACGCTCCAGCTAGATGCGGATACTATGTATCATTCTCCCAAAATGTTACGAATAACGATTTCGGAACGGCATTGGCAGAAAGAACGCACGATTCTGATTTTTTTTCTGAATAATACGAGGAGACGCGTGAGTGGTAGTTAAGCAGTAGGCTACATTTCGTGGTGTACGACGTGCAGCGCACGCTCCAGCTAGCCAGGGATACTATGTATCATTCTCCCAAAATGTTACGAATAACGATTTCGGAACGGCATTGGCAGAAAGAACGCACGATTCTGATTTTTTTCTGAATAATACGAGGAGACGCGTGAGTGGTAGTTAAGCAGTAGGCTACATTTCGTGGTGTACGACGTGCAGCGCACGCTCCAGCTAGCCGCGGATACTATGTATCATTCTCCCAAAATGTTACGAATAACGATTTCGGAACGGCATTGGCAGAAAGAACGCACGATTCTGATTTTTTTCTGAATAATACGAGGAGACGCGTGGTTGGTAGTAAAGCAGTAGGCTACATTTCTTGGTGTACGACGTGCAGGGCACCCTGGAGCTAGCGGCGTATACTATGTACCATTCTCCCAAAATGTTACGAATAACGATTTCGGAACGGCATTGGCGGAAAGAACGCACTATTCTGATTTTTTGCTGAATAATACGAGGAGACGCGTGTGTGGTAGTTAAGCAGTAGGCTACATTTCGTGGTGCACGACGTGCAGCGCACGCTCCAGCTAGCCGCGGATACTATGTATCATTCTCCCAAAATGTTACGAATAACGATTTCGGAACGGCATTGGCAGAAAGAACGCACGATTCTGATTTTTTTTCTGAATAATACGAGGAGACGCGTGAGTGGTAGTTAAGCAGTAGGCTACATTTCGTGGTGTACGACGTGCAGCGCACGCTCCAGCTAGCCGCGGATACTATGTATCATTCACCCAAAATGTTACGAATAACGATTTCGGAACGGCATTGGCAGAAAGAACGCACGATTCTGATTTTTTTTCTGAATAATACGAGGAGACGCGTGAGTGGTAGTTAAGCAGTAGGCTACATTTCGTGGTGCACGACGTGCAGCGCACGCTGGAGCTAGCCGCGGATACTATGTATCATTCTCCCAAAAAGTTACGAATAACGATTTCGGAACGGCATTGGCAGAAAGAACGCACGATTCTGATTTTTTTTCTGAATAATACGAGGAGACGCGTGAGTGGTAGTTAAGCAGTAGGCTACATTTCGTGGTGCACGACGTGCAGCGCACGCTCCAGCTAGCCGCGGATACTATGTATCATTCTCCCAAAATGTTACGAATAACGATTTCGGAACGGCATTGGCAGAAAGAACGCACGATTCTGATTTTTTTCTGAATAATACGAGGAGACGCGTGAGTGGTAGTAAAGCAGTAGGCTACATTTCGTGGTGTACGACGTGCAACGCACGCTCCAGCTAGCCGCGGATACTATGTATCATTCTCCCAAAAAGTTACGAATAACGATTTCGGAACGGCATTGGGAGAAAGAACGCACGATTCTGATTTTTTTTCTGAATAATACGAGGAGACGCGTGAGTGGTAGTTAAGCAGTAGGCTACATTTCGTGGTGTACGACGTGCAGCGCACGCTCCAGCTAGCCGCGGATACTATGTATCATTCTCCCAAAATGTTACGAATAACGATTTCGGAACGGCATTGGCAGAAAGAACGCACGATTCTGATTTTTCTTCTGAATAATACGAGGAGACGCGTGAGTGGTAGTTAAGCAGTAGGCTACATTTCGTGGTGCACGACGTGCAGCGCACGCTGGAGCTAGCCGCGGATACTATGTATCATTCTCCCAAAAAGTTACGAATAACGATTTCGGAACGGCATTGGCAGAAAGAACGCACGATTCTGATTTTTTTTCTGAATAATACGAGGAGACGCGTGAGTGGTAGTTAAGCAGTAGGCTACATTTCGTGGTGCACGACGTGCAGCGCACGCTCCAGCTAGCCGCGGATACTATGTATCATTCTCCCAAAATGTTACGAATAACGATTTCGGAACGGCATTGGCAGAGAGAACGCACGATTCTGATTTTTTTCTGAATAATACGAGGAGACGCGTGAGTGGTAGTAAAGCAGTAGGCTACATTTCGTGGTGTACGACGTGCAACGCACGCTCCAGCTAGCCGCGGATACTATGTATCATTCTCCCAAAAAGTTACGAATAACGATTTCGGAACGGCATTGGCAGAAAGAACGCACGATTCTGATTTTTTTTCTGAATAATACGAGGAGACGCGTGAGTGGTAGTTAAGCAGTAGGCTACATTTCGTGGTGTACGACGTGCAGCGCACGCTCCAGCTAGCCGCGGATACTATGTATCATTCTCCCAAAATGTTACGAATAACGATTTCGGAACGGCATTGGCAGAAAGAACGCACGATTCTGATTTTTTTTCTGAATAATACGAGGAGACGCGTGAGTGGTAGTTAAGCAGTAGGCTACATTTCGTGGTGTACGACGTGCAGCGCACGCTCCAGCTAGCCGCGGATACTATGTATCATTCTCCCAAAATGTTACGAATAACGATTTCGGAACGGCATTGGCAGAAAGAACGCACGATTCTGATTTTTTTTCTGAATAATACGAGGAGACGCGTGAGTGGTAGTTAAGCAGTAGGCTACATTTCGTGGTGTACGACGTGCAGCGCACGCTCCAGCTAGCCGCGGATACTATGTATCATTCTCCCAAAATGTTACGAATAACGATTTCGGAACGGCATTGGCAGAAAGAACGCACGATTCTGATTTTTTTTCTGAATAATACGAGGAGACGCGTGAGTGGTAGTTAAGCAGTAGGCTACATTTCGTGGTGTACGACGTGCAGCTCACGCTCCAGCTAGCCGCGGATACTATGTATCATTCTCCCAAAATGTTACGAATAACGATTTCGGAACGGCATTGGCAGAAAGAACGCACGATTCTGATTTTTTTTCTGAATAGTACGAGGAGACGCGTGAGTGGTAGTTAAGCAGTAGGCTACATTTCGTGGTGTACGACGTGCAGCGCACGCTCCAGCTAGCCGCGGATACTATGTATCATTCTCCCAAAATGTTACGAATAACGATTTCGGAACGGCATTGGCAGAAAGAACGCACGATTCTGATTTTTTTTCTGAATAATACGAGGAGACGCGTGAGTGGTAATTAAGCAGTAGGCTACATTTCGTGGTGCACGACGTGCAGCGCACGCTGGAGCTAGCCGCGGATACTATGTATCATTCTCCCAAAAAGTTACGAATAACGATTTCGGAACGGCATTGGCAGAAAGAACGCACGATTCTGATTTTTTTTCTGAATAATACGAGGAGACGCGTGAGTGGTAGTAAAGCAGTAGGCTACATTTCGTGGTGTACGACGTGCAACGCACGCTCCAGCTAGCCGCGGATACTATGTATCATTCTCCCAAAATATTATGAATAACGATTTCGGAACGGCATTGGCAGAAAGAACGCACGATTCTGATTTTTTTCTGAATAATACGAGGAGACGCGTGAGTGGTAGTTAAGCAGTAGGCTACATTTCGTGGTGTACGACGTGCAGCGCACGCTCCAGCTAGCCGCGGATACTATGTATCATTCTCCCAAAATGTTACGAATAACGATTTCGGAACGGCATTGGCAGAAAGAACGCACGATTCTGATTTTTTGCTGAATAATACGAGGAGACGCGTGAGTGGTAGTTAAGCAGTAGGCTACATTTCGTGGTGTACGACGTGCAGCGCACGCTGGAGCTAGCCGCGGATACTATGTATCATTCTCCCAAAATGTTACGAATAACGATTTCGGAACAGCATTGGCGGAAAGAACGCACGATTCTGATTTTTTGCTGAATAATATGAGGAGACGCGTGAGTGGTAGTAAAGCAGTAGGCCACATTTCGTGGTGTACGACGTGCAGCGCACGCTCCAGCTAGCCGCGGATACTATGTATCATTCTCCCAAAATGTTACGAATAACGATTTCGGAACGGCATTGACAGAGAGAACGCACGATTCTGATTTTTTGCTGAATAATATGAGGAGACGCGTGAGTGGTAGTAAAGCAGTAGGCCACATTTCGTGGTGTACGACGTGCAGCGCACGCTCCAGCTATCCGCGGATACTATGTATCATTCTCCCAAAATGTTACGAATAACGATTTCGGAACGGCATTGGCAGAAAGAACGCACGATTCTGATTTTTTTCTGAATAATACGAGGAGACGCGTGAGTGGTAGTAAAGCAGTAGGCTACATTTCGTGGTGTACGACGTGCAGCGCACGCTCCAGCTAGCCGCGGATACTATGTATCATTCTCCCAAAATGTTACGAATAACGATTTCGGAACGGCATTGGCAGAAAGAACGCACGATTCTGATTTTTTGCTGAATAATACGAGGAGACGCGTGAGTGGTAGTTAAGCAGTAGGCTACATTTCGTGGTGTACGACGTGCAGCGCACGCTGGAGCTAGCCGCGGATACTATGTATCATTCTCCCAAAATGTTACGAATAACGATTTCGGAACAGCATTGGCGGAAAGAACGCACGATTCTGATTTTTTGCTGAATAATATGAGGAGACGCGTGAGTGGTAGTAAAGCAGTAGGCCACATTTCGTGGTGTACGACGTGCAGCGCACGCTCCAGCTAGCCGCGGATACTATGTATCATTCTCCCAAAATGTTACGAATAACGATTTCGGAACGGCATTGGCAGAAAGAACGCACGATTCTGATTTTTTGCTGAATAATATGAGGAGACGCGTGAGTGGTAGTAAAGCAGTAGGCCACATTTCGTGGTGTACGACGTGCAGCGCACGCTCCAGCTATCCGCGGATACTATGTATCATTCTCCCAAAATGTTACGAATAACGATTTCGGAACGGCATTGGCAGAAAGAACGCACGATTCTGATTTTTTTCTGAATAATACGAGGAGACGCGTGAGTGGTAGTAAAGCAGTAGGCTACATTTCGTGGTGTACGACGTGCAGCGCACGCTCCAGCTAGCCGCGGATACTATGTATCATTCTCCCAAAATGTTACGAATAACGATTTCGGAACGGCATTGGCAGAAAGAACGCACGATTCTGATTTTTTGCTGAATAATATGACGAGACGCGTGAGTGGTAGTAAAGCAGTAGGCCACATTTCGTGGTGTACGACGTGCAGCGCACGCTCCAGCTATACGCGGATACTATGTATCATTCTCCCAAAATGTTACGAATAACGATTTCGGAACGGCATTGGCAGAAAGAACGCACGATTCTGATTTTTTGCTGAATAATATGAGGAGACGCGTGAGTGGTAGTAAAGCAGTAGGCCACATTTCGTGGTGTACGACGTGCAGCGCACGCTCCAGCTATCCGCGGATACTATGTATCATTCTCCCAAAATGTTACGAATAACGATTTCGGAACGGCATTGGCAGAAAGAACGCACGATTCTGATTTTTTTCTGAATAATACGAGGAGACGCGTGAGTGGTAGTAAAGCAGTAGGCTACATTTCGTGGTGTACGACGTGCAGCGCACGCTCCAGCTAGCCGCGGATACTATGTATCATTCTCCCAAAATGTTACGAATAACGATTTCGGAACGGCATTGGCAGAAAGAACGCACGATTCTGATTTTTTTCTGAATAATACGAGGAGACGCGTGAGTGGTAGTTAAGCAGTAGGCTACATTTCGTGGTGTACGACGTGCAGCGCACGCTCCAGCTAGCCGCGGATACTATGTATCATTCTCCCAAAATGTTACGAATAACGATTTCGGAACGGCATTGGCAGAAAGAACGCACGATTCTGATTTTTTGCTGAATAATATGAGGAGACGCGTGAGTGGTAGTAAAGCAGTAGGCCACATTTCGTGGTGTACGACGTGCAGCGCACGCTCCAGCTATCCGCGGATACTATGTATCATTCTCCCAAAATGTTACGAATAACGATTTCGGAACGGCATTGGCAGAAAGAACGCACGATTCTGATTTTTTGCTGAATAATATGAGGAGACGCGTGAGTGGTAGTTAAGCAGTAGGCTACATTTCGTGGTGTACGACGTGCAGCGCACGCTGGAGCTAGCCGCGGATACTATGTATCATTCTCCCAAAATGTTACGAATAACGATTTCGGAACAGCATTGGCGGAAAGAACGCACGATTCTGATTTTTTGCTGAATAATATGAGGAGACGCGTGAGTGGTAGTAAAGCAGTAGGCCACATTTCGTGGTGTACGACGTGCAGCGCACGCTCCAGCTAGCCGCGGATACTATGTATCATTCTCCCAAAATGTTACGAATAACGATTTCGGAACGGCATTGGCAGAAAGAACGCACGATTCTGATTTTTTGCTGAATAATACGAGGAGACGCGTGAGTGGTAGTTAAGCAGTAGGCTACATTTCGTGGTGTACGACGTGCAGCGCACGCTGGAGCTAGCCGCGGATACTATGTATCATTCTCCCAAAATGTTACGAATGACGATTTCGGAACGGCATTGGCGGAAAGAACGCACGACTCTGATTTTTTTCTGAATAATACGAGGAGACGCGTGAGTGGTAGTTAAGCAGTAGGCTACATTTCGTGGTGTACGACGTGCAGCGCACGCTGGAGCTAGCCGCGGATACTATGTATCATTCTCCCAAAATGTTACGAATGACGATTTCGGAACGGCATTGGCGGAAAGAACGCACGACTCTGATTTTTTGCTGAATAATACGAGGAGACGCGTGAGTGGTAGTAAAGCAGTAGGCTACATTTCGTGGTGTACGACGTGCAGCGCACGCTCCAGCTAGCCGCGGATACTATGTATCATTCTCCCAAAATGTTACGAATGACGATTTCGGAACGGCATTGGCAGAAAGAACGCACGATTCTGATTTTTTTCTGAATAATACGAGGAGACGCGTGAGTGGTAGTTAAGCAGTAGGCTACATTTCGTGGTGTACGACGTGCAGCGCACGCTGGAGCTAGCCGCGGATACTATGTATCATTCTCCCAAAATGTTACGAATAACGATTTCGGAACAGCATTGGCGGAAAGAACGCACGTTTCTGATTTTTTCCCGAATAATATGAGGAGACGCGTGGGTGGTAGTAAAGCAGTAGGCTACATTTCGTGGTGTACGACGTGCAGGGCACCCTGGAGCTAGCGGCGTATACTATGTACCATTCTCCCAAAATGTTACGAATAACGATTTCGGAACAGCATTGGCGGAAAGAACGCAAGATTCTGATTTTTTCCCGAATAATATGAGGAGACGCGTGGGTGGTAGTAAAGCAGTAGGCTACATTTCGTGGTGTACGACGTGCAGGGCACCCTGGAGCTAGCGGCGTATACTATGTACCATTCTCCCAAAATGTTACGAATAACGATTTCGGAACAGCATTGGCGGAAAGAACGCACGATTCTGATTTTTTCCCGAATAATATGAGGAGACGCGTGGGTGGTAGTAAAGCAGTAGGCTACATTTCGTGGTGTACGACGTGCAGCGCACGCTGGAGCTAGCCGCGGATACTATGTATCATTCTCCCAAAATGTTACGAATGACGATTTCGGAACGGCATTGGCGGAAAGAACGCACGATTCTGATTTTTTGCTGAATAATACGAGGAGACGCGTGTGTGGTAGTAAAGCAGTAGGCTACATTTCGTGGTGTACGACGTGCAACGCACGCTCCAGCTATCCGCGGATACTATGTATCATTCTCCCAAAATATTATGAATAACGATTTCGGAACGGCATTGGCAGAAAGAACGCACGATTCTGATTTTTTGCTGAATAATACGAGGAGACGCGTGAGTGGTAGTTAAGCAGTAGGCTACATTTCGTGGTGCACGACGTGCAGCGCACGCTGGAGCTAGCCGCAGATACTATGTATCATTCTCCCAAAATATTATGAATAACGATTTCGGAACGGCATTGGCAGAAAGAACGCACGATTCTGATTTTTTGATGAATAATACGAGGAGACGCGTGAGTGGTAGTAAAGCAGTAGGCTACATTTCGTGGTGTACGACGTGCAGCGCACGCTGGAGCTAGCCGCGGATACTATGTATCATTCTCCCAAAATGTTACGAATAACGATTTCGGAACGGCGTTGGCGGAAAGAACGCACGACTCTGCTTTTTGCTGAATAATACGAGGAGACGCGTGTGTGGTAGTAAAGCAGTAGGCTACATTTCGTGGTGTACGACGTGCAGCGCACGCTGGAGCTAGCCGCGGATACTATGTATCATTCTCCCAAAATGTTACGAATAACGATTTCGGAACGGCATTGGCGGAAAGAACGCACGATTCTGATTTTTTGCTGAATAATACGAGGAGACGCGTGTGTGGTAGTAAAGCAGTAGGCTACATTTCGTGGTGTACGACGTGCAGCGAACGCTGGAGCTAGCCGCGGATACTATGTATCATTCTCCCAAAATGTTACGAATAACGATTTCGGAACAGCATTGGCGGAAAGAACGCACGATTCTGATTTTTTCCCGAATAATATGAGGAGACGCGTGGGTGGTAGTAAAGCAGTAGGCTACATTTCGTGGTGTACGACGTGCAGGGCACCCTGGAGCTAGCGGCGTATACTATGTATCATTCTCCCAAAATGTTACGTATAACGATTTCGCAATAGCATTGGCGGAAAGAAGGCACGATTCTGATTTCGTGCATTATAATATGAACAGACGTGTGAGTGGTAGTAAAGCAGTGGGCTACATTTCGTGGTGTACGACGTGCAGCGCACGCTGAAGCTAGTCGCGGATACTATGCATCATTCTCCCAAAATGTTACGAATAACGATTTAGGAACGGCATTGGCGGAAAGAACGCACGATTCTGATTTCGTGTATAATAATATGAGGAGAGGCGTGAGTGGTAGTAAAGCAGTAGGCAACATTTCGTGGTGTACGACGTGCAGCGCACGCTGAAGCTAGCCGCGGATACTATGTATTATTCTCCCAAAATGTTACGAATAACGATTTCGCAGTAGCATTGGCGGAAAGAAGGCACGATTCTGATTTCGTGCATTATAATATGAACAGACGTGTGAGTGGTAGTAAAGCAGTAGGCTACATTTCGTGGTGTACGACGTGCAGCGCACGCAGAAGCTAGCCGCGGATACTATGCATCATTCTCCCAAAATGTTACGAATAACGATTTAGGAACGGCATTGGCGCAAAGAACGCACGATTCTTATTTCGTGTATTATAATATGAGGAGACGCGTGAGTGGTAGTAAAGCAGTAGGCTACATTTCGTGGTGTACGACGTGCAGCGCACGCTGAAGCTAGCCGCGGATACCATATATCATTCTCCCAAAATGTTACGAATAACGATTTCGGAACGGCATTGGCGGAAAGAACGCACGATTCTGATTTTTTGCTGAATAATACGAGGAGACGCGTGAGTGGTAGTTAAGCAGTAGGCTACATTTCGTGGTGTACGACGTGCAGCGCACGCTGGAGCTAGCCGCAGATACTATGTATCATTCTCCCAAAATGTTACGAATAACGATTTCGGAACAGCATTGGCGGAAAGAACGCACGATTCTGATTTTTTCCCGAATAATATGAGGAGACGCGTGGGTGGTAGTAAAGCAGTAGGCTACATTTCGTGGTGTACGACGTACAACGCACGCTGGAGCTAGCCGCAGATACTATGTATCATTCTCCCAAAATGTTACGAATAACGATTTCGGAACGGCATTGGCAGAAAGAACGCACGATTCTGATTTTTTGCTGAATAATATGAGGAGACGCGTGAGTGGTAGTAAAGCAGTAGGCTACATTTCGTGGTGTACGACGTGCAGCGCACGCTCCAGCTATCCGCGGATACTATGTATCATTCTCCCAAAATGTTACGAATAACGATTTCGGAACGGCATTGGCAGAAAGAACGCACGATTCTGTTTTATGCTGAATAATACGAGGAGACGCGTGAGTGGTAGTTAAGCAGTAGGCTACATTTCGTGGTGTACGACGTGCAGCGCACGCTCCAGCTTTCCGCGGATACTATGTATCATTCTCCCAAAATGTTACGAATAACGATTTCGGAACAGCATTGGCGGAAAGAACGCACGATTCTGATTTTTTGCTGAATAATATGAGGAGACGCGTGAGTGGTAGTAAAGCAGTAGGCCACATTTCGTGGTGTACGACGTGCAGCGCACGCTCCAGCTATCCGCGGATACTATGTATCATTCTCCCAAAATGTTACGAATAACGATTTCGGAACAGCATTGGCGGAAAGAACGCACGATTCTGTTTTTTGCTGAATAATATGAGGAGATGCGTGAGTGGTAGTAAAGCAGTAGGCTACATTTCGTGGTGTACGGCGTGCAGCGCACGCTCCAACTATCCGCGGATACTATGTATCATTCTCCCAAAATGTTACGAATAACGATTTCGGAACAGCATTGGCGGAAAGAACGCACGATTCTGATTTTTTTTGCTGAATAATATGAGGAGACGCGTGAGTGGTAGTAAAGCAGTAGGCCACATTGTGTGGTGTGAGGAGAGTAGCGCACTCTGGGGCTAACCGCAGAGACTATGTATAATTTTCTCAAAATATGCGGACCAACGATTTCGGAATAGCACTGTTGGAAAGTACTCACAGTTCTGGATTAGTGCGAAACAATATGAAATCGCGCGAGACTGGTATTTAAGCAGTATGCCTGATTTTGTGGTGTGAGAGGAGCAGCGCACTTTGGAGCTAGCCGCAGAGACTATGTATGATTCTCAGAAAACATTAGGATGAACGATATCGGTATAGCACTGCTGGAAAGTATACATGGTTCTGAATTAGTGCGAGACAAAATGAAATGACGTTAGACTGTAGTAATGCAGTAGGCCACATTTTTGGTGTTAGGAAAGCTGCGCAGTCTGGAGCTAGCCGCAGACACTATGTATCATTCTCTCATAACATAAGGAATAGCGATTTCGGAATTTCATCGCAAATAAGTACATACGATTGTGAATTGATTTTCAGGATATGACACGAGATGTTGTTTCTGTGCGTTTTCGGTCGTTATTGTTGTTATTAATGTTACGTTCCGTCCACCGATCTCGGTAGGGTTCTTGCCTAGGTCCCTTCACTGTGTGCTTGCAGATACGTCCTAGGCAGTGTAAAGCAGCGTTGATGAAACCACTGCCTACTACCTACCATCAGAAGCCGCGAAGCTGTAGGTGGAAGTCACATCATATACTACTGATGTCTGGAGACATTGGGCACTAAGTTCTCAGTTATATTCACCTAACTCTGAACGGAATAAAGACACTATATACGTACACAGCCAATATCCGCTAGTTAGGCTTACGTAATAAGAACATTGTATTACGATTGTCTGAAAACGAAGAAATCGCGGCGAAACGACTATGTGCTCTACTCGTATGATTAATTTAGTTATGTAACAACGATTGCCTTTTATACTACACATTACATATACCTGAATTTATGCCTATATGCCGATGATCATCCTGTGTGCTTAAAATATGTGTAAAGTTGGCTGAGTATCACCCCAACATTAGTTATATGATTAAAACCTTCACATATTTTAGCTACCACTTTTTGAAAACCAATGACGAAATAAATGATGTCCTGTTCCTACATCCATCCTGCATTAAGTGTGGATTTTGTGAGAAATTGTAGTGTGTCCCATAATTTTATAACGAGTGGATAACTCCAAGTTTGCTAATACAGTCGCTAGACTGCAGTGGCGCTTTACGGAGAACAAAAATAGTATCTGTAATCCGTTTACGCACCAAACTGTAGTTCGCTACTGTGGTTTAGTGCAAAGGTTACTAGTGATGGTGGAACGAACTTATGTATGTACAGACTGTGCTGTTTTAGGATATATGGACGTGTGTGCTCGCACTACTTAGCAGTATTACGAATGTATATAACAGAAAATGACAACGACATATGAATGTGTCCTCTACACCTCCCACTGACTTGATCCCCTCATCTGCTGGTTGCTCCTCTCCAACCCCCGTCCCTGCCTCGCCTTCACTGTTGTGTCCTCCCTACCCTCCGCCTCTACACCCTTCATCTCTTTTCCCAATGTGGCTTCCATCGACTCCTCCTCCCAGATGATACCCACTCTTCCTCCATTTATCCCTGTTATCAACTCTGATCCTCACCTTACCCTCCCTTCCTCTGTCCTTTTCCTGGGCTCCCTCTCCCCTCCCTTCCATCCTGTTTTTTTCCCCCCTACCTACCCTCTTTCTGATACTCTTCTCTCCCCTGAGTCCTTTTGCTCTCCCCTCCACTCCTCCTCGTATCCACCTAGCTCCCCTTTTCCTGTGTCCCTTCCCTCCATCGGCTCCCCCTTTTTTTCTTTTTCTCTCCTTCCCCCTCTCGTCGGTCTGGGTCCTCCATCCCCCCCCCCCCCAACAATCTGCCTCTGTGTCTCCTCTATAGTGCCGTTTTAAATGAGTGTTCCACTGTTGTGCATCCCCTGTCAGTGTTGCGAACAGCCACCATACTGTCACTGTCGCTAGTTGTGTTTTTTTATCTCATGCAAACCGAAACAAGACTGTCACTGTGTTCTTTAAATGTGCATGTCAATTTACTATGTGTTTAAATCAGCATCACTGACAGGGTGTTTTTATATTTTCTTCGCATCTTCTACTCCATGTTTCAGTTTTTAATAGTCACTGTTTTATCGCCTGTTTTTTTGTTCTCATATCTCCTAATTCTGTTTTTTAACTTTCCTGTTGGCTGCATAACGGCATATTGTGCTGCCTCTAAAGGGGGGGGGGGGGAATCGAAATTCAATAAAGGAAAAAAATATATAAAGCATACATGGCTTAAAGCCAAAACATGTAAGATAACATGGTTACATAGCTGCATTTTTTCATTTTGTGTAATCGGCCGAATGTCAAAATACACAACGATTTTTGTAAAATATTTTATAAACAATCACTTGCGTAAACATGTCTTTAAAGAAATTTCACATCACTGTGAATCCCAGTTATGAAATGTTGCTAACTTTGATTTAAAGAACAAGCGTATGTTTTAGGACTTTTAGGTAATTGTCTTTATCACCGGAACTACTATAATAAATAAAAATCTGAAACTTTAACATCATCATTCCAATAAGAACAAAACGCTGTGTACCAAATTTGAACAAAATTGCAAAAAAAGTAATATAGATTATTTAGATTCGGAGAGGGTATGAATCGTCGTATCGACTGAATGTTGCGCTATGCACTTCCCACGGCAGGCAGCGTCAGCTGTGCTGTGAGCAAGGCGGAAAAAAAGCCATCCTGCAGCCACCGTACTAGACGACTGCGTGCCTTACTGCAACGAATGTTAACTCGTAAAACGTGCTGCGTTACAGCGTCGTTGGTTCTAAGAAATAGGCCACATTTTTTGGTGTGAGAAGAGCTGCGCACTTTGGAGCGAGCCGCAGCCACTATGTATCACTCTTTGAAAATATTAATAATAACGATTTATGAATAGCATTGACGGAAAGTACACATGACTATCAACTGATTATTAGAATCGACGCTTAATTTCATATGCTTAATAAAGAAGTATGCCACATTTATGGTGTGAGATAGCCAGCGGGTGCTGCAGCTAGCCGAAGGCACTATATTTCATTCACAGAAAATATTAGTAGTAAATGTTTCGGAATAGCATTGCCGAAAAGAATGTGTAATATTTTTTCGTTTTGAATTAAAATACCTTTTTAGTGTTCATGGTTGATTTGTTGTATATTTATCTCATGTTTCTCATTATGTAATACTTCCGATTTTCAAATTCAGAGTGGGCCCAATTTTTTTACTATCAGCTGTTAAGAAAACCTTACTTAGTTTATCCATGGTTTTCTTCCTGTATATAACCATGCAATACTCTGTAGAGTGATACATATAAAGTTGAGAAGAAAGGGCATCCTGATGGCATCTGTTTTTGGGTGGAGCGACTAGGGTGTCTCAAGCTACTTAAAAGCATGTAGGCGCCATCTGGTGGTGAAAATAGTAACTGTCATTACAGGTATAATTTCAAGATGTGTTACTGCTCCCGTTAGCTTCTGAAGCATTGCAGTATCTTGCACTGAGTACAGTGTTTCCTACATTATATCTTCGTGTGGTTATGCATGTGTAGAATTATAAAAAAAATCACTTTGGCACACAGTGAACGACGACCTGATGTCTTGGAATTATTGCTTACGAGCGAATGGGGTGCATTAATTAAAACTCACATCCCAATTAGCAGATAGTTTTCTGAGACTTATATTTGAAAACAGTGGCTTGATTTTACGACATTGTCACGCTGTCAGGGAACTTTCCTATTACTCTTGGTTTATTTATTTTTCGATTAGGAGTGTTTATATGAAAATGATAATGTCATATTCTGTTCAAACAACTCGATGTGTATGTAAACTGTGTTCGCAGTATGTAGCTACCCAGTTTAATGATCTTCATAATGCTGAGACGAAACGGTGTGATAACATACATGTCTATGAGTTTCCATTTGTAATATGTTAAAGAGTGTCACATGAAGAGAGAGTTAGTTTTGGCCAATGCATATTTCCAACCTCAACTGAGACATATTGCACATGCTGTTGAACATGGCCAGTAGGACTCAAGAAGACATCTCAGTGTACAATAAAAGATGAGGCAAGTGATAAAACGTTGTACAGAGAAAATACTTCGGTATTTCTATTTCATTTTAAAGTGGTGTGACTAAAATCCATGGAGTAGTGACGAAACACCCCCACAGGCTATCTGTTAGCCTGTAAATGGATTTGGAAGGCACACGAGTGTCTGGCGGATGGGTGCAGAGCAGTGGATTGTTAGTGTGGCTGGTGCCAAGTTCTGTGGACGACCAGGTGCGTCCCTCGTCAGTCGGAAAGGTTGGGCAGCCAGCCAGAGTTTGGGAGGCGGAGGCGGAGCAAGTGTTCAGCTGTGGCTGGCAGTGAGCGGCGCGGCCACAGTCCAGGCTGTTCACCGACCACCTTCCTGTCTGAGACGCCGCTACTGAGCACAGCAGAGAGTGAGCACGAGGGCGAGGCTTTGGCTCGAGTTCTCAGCGATTTGGTCGTGAGTATGCGCTTCTTGATAGACACAGTATTCGGGCTCCAAAATATTCCACGTGTGTAGTGGAGGGTACATCTATCGCCTCTATTTTTTCAATAGAAGCAGTATGTGAGGGAAGTGATCGTTTGTAACACTTCGTATCACTTTAATTTTTTTTTCGTAACGGAAAGCAAAAACGATCGTTCCCACACTAACGGTCTCCGTATCACATCTGAGGATTACCGTCTGTTCGTAATGTCTTCTTTGGAGGGCCAGATGGAAGGGGGATGAGACCCCTCTAACTGTTCATGTGTTCAGCTTCAATTGAGAAGCCAGGCACATGCAGCTCAACTCCTCCAACTGGTAACTGACATCAAGATGTAATGAACATACCTTTGAATGTGTACACAGCCCAATCTACAAATGTGTCCTTTTTGTGTTGACGAGTTCTAGTTGATCATACACCAAAAGATAATGTCTAAATAGAAATAGTCTAGTTTTATGTCCCCCAACCAGGACGAAGGAGTGTCTTAGACTGTTACACGGAATCAAATATGTTTTTAATTCTATGGGTGTTTACGTTCAGTGTGTGCGCGCGTGTGTGTGTGTGTGTGTCTGTCTGTCTGTCTTTCTGTATTTTAAACTTCGTACCATTGAGGCAGTATCTAGTTCAGCTGCACCTGTCCACTGCCATTGTTTCCACCTCCTCTATTTCCTCTGTGTCTATTATCTACTACAGATCAGAGACTGACGAGCTGTATTGATTGGCCGAACAAGTTGTGCAAGCTACCTGCTCTGCAGGTGGATTACAGTCCCAGAGCATTCTTTCAGAGAATTTATGTGGCACCCGCCTCATCTGCATTTAGCAATGTGTGCCCGTCCCATACCTATACTCGTAGCATTGATCGTTCTATAGTTGTGTAATCCTCAAGTAACGGGTCTTTCTGCTTGCTTACGCGCACTACGTTACATTTGTTACAAGTTCAGGTGGCCGTCCGTTGTGGCCGAGCGGTTATACGCGCTTCATTCCGGAACCGCGCTGCTGCTACGGTCGCAGGTTCCAATCCTGCCTCGGGCATGGATGTGTGTGTGATGTCCTTAGGTTAGTTAGGTTCAAGTAGTTCTAAGTCTAAAGGACTGATGACCTCAGATGTCAAGTCCCATAGTGCTCAGAGCCATTTGATTTTTGAAGTTCAGGTGGCCCATTTTTTCTGGCGCTATGACTTCCTAGTATGCTAGAGCATTATTCACGAAAAGCGTCGTTGAACTTCTGACGTTACCCACTGCGTCATTCATATGTATTGTAAAGCTCCAAGGGAGTGCACGGGAAGTTACTTTCTCTTTCCTTTGAGAATGACATCCTGTGTTGTGTTTGTGGAAACCCTTTAATCCAGTCACATGGCTGATCAGATACTTCGTACACTCGTATTTCACTGCTTTCTATCACGTACACCAAGAGAGCGAGCTGCATTTCACAGGGTCGTTGTTTCCAGACTACTACAGAGGATATTGTGGGTCTTCAGAAATGTCATAGCATTGTGGGGATTGTGAATTTCGTTACCTCCTGTGCACTTATATGTTTTTCATATTACAAAGAAAAGAAAATTTCTTCAATGTTTGAAGTGTTCAAATGCTAAATCCTCCTGTATCTGTTGTTTTGCCATTTTTATATTAATTTTTTGCTGCAGGTATACTGTATTTAGTTACTTTCGATTGAGATGTAATGTGTGCGTCCTTTTTTCTGAAAGAAAAGTAAGATTCTGCGATAAGTGACTTAGGTGTAATATTACGTGCTTCTTGAAATTCATCGATTACGTTACTGACTTCGCAGAAATTGTTGCATATTGCTATGTTCGACGTTGGGATCTACATTTATACAAATTACACATGTATTTTTAACATAGCTATTGCCCTATGAATAGTTTCTGCAAGGATTAGGTATCAGCTTCAGCGATGACCCTGCATGCAGCTGAGCCTCATCAAGAACCTTGTAGATGGTGACAGACTGGATGGTCAGCAGATACCCAACATGTAAGTAAAGATGTTACAGTGGCGTCCCTATCCATTTCTTACTATACTGGGCATTTTGATCACAATAGCCATACATCGACACGGTATCGACCTTTTCCGCAATTGTTAAATGGTCCATTTTAACACGGGTAATGTATCACGAAGGAAATACCGTCCGCACTGGCGGAATGTTACGTAATACCACGTACTTAGACGGCGCCGTAATAGTCACAAACGTATATCACAAAGCGAAAAAAGTGGTCTTACTAAAACCTTCATATTTCTTTACGTACTTCACGAATACGTAATAAAAAATGGGGGTTCCTATTTAAAAAAAATGCAGTTGATATTCGTTTGACCTATGGCAGCGCTATCTAGCGGGCCAACCATAGCGCCATCTGGTTTTCCCCTTCAAGCTAGACAAGTTTCGTCTTTGTTGTTTTTTCGTTTGATGCTTATTTTGTGAGATATTTGGCCTGGTCACTATCAATGGACCAACCTGTATATGTAATGATACAACATGTACTGCAAATTCGCATAGAGGTTTAAAGAAGCTGTGTTCCTGGCGAATCAGCAACCTAAAAACTGAGTGAATTGCCTGTAGATTAGAACGTATTCTCAATTTTCCTCTTTTGTATACAGATATTACATACTAGCATGATTCCTGATTAAAGTGTAATGGACAGAGAAGGTAAGTTATCCATGTTTCCTACTGTAAACTGTTGCGACATGTACTTCATGGCTGGGCACCGAAAGACTGCAGTCAAAATGAAATAGTCTCGTTTCAGGATCGACATGCCGGAACCTCATCCAAATATGTACATACTGTCGCAGAAGAAGCCGAGTAGCGCAGTCGCCGTAGTGCAGTGGTATAGCCGGCACGGTAGCTCAGCGTGTTCGGTCAAAGGGTTAGCTGCCCTCTGTAATAAAAAACTGAGTTAATCGATCACCAACGAACTTAACCGGATGTCTTACGACGTCCGCCCCGAGCAGATTCAACGAACAAAAGCGAACAAAATGAGATAAAAAAAAGTGGTTGTGATACTAGATTTTTGCATGGAGGGTCGTGAGTTCAAATCTCACCTGCACTGAAAAATTTTAATTTCTATATTCGGTTCGAGTACATTCTGGAAGTATCCACAAATGGCAAGAATCATTGTACTGGAATGTCCTGTAGCTGTATATATGCCGTATGTGTTCCGGCCGGAGGCAGTTCGCTCCATGCTCTTGTATGTGCAAGTGCTGAATAAATCTTCGTTAAGTGAAGTTAGTGTTCGTCATTCGTCTACTTATACCTTGCTCTACGTGACATTATTCTGGTGGAGACGCTGGGCATTGGAACTTGTGATACGGCACATTATCGACGACACAGTGGCTCCTATCAGGCCACGACAGAGCCGCCGTTAACGTGGCGAGAAACCCAAGTGCGAGCCATATTCAACAGACAGCAATCTATTGGAGACAGAAGAAGAAGAAGACGTCACGATGACAGAAACTGTGTGCCACCGCATGAGACATCCTTCTGGGTTCTCTGGTGACGAGGCCAAGATCAAAACAAGTGGCTGAAGATATATGAGAGTATAGCCAAATTTAACAAATGGGATGACCTTGTGTGTTTGGCTAACGTAGTTTTCTATTTGGAGGGCACTGCCAAGCAATGGTATGAGAACAACGAGGAGAGGTTCACAAGCTGGGAAGTAATCCAGGCAGAACTGCGCAAGTATTTCGGTTACAAACGACGATAGAAGTGCTAGGCTGAAGATAAATTAAAGTGGAGGGCACAGCGTCCAGGAGATACGACAGCATCCTACATTCAAGACGTCTTGGAGCTGTGTAAAATAGTGGATCTTCCAATGAAGGAAGAAGATAAGGTTGCACATCTCATGAAGGATGTTGCTGAAGACATGTATCAAGCCCTACTCCTGAACGAGGTTTCGACAGCAGACGATTTCATAAAATGGTGCTACTATATCGAGACAATGCATAAAAAAAGAATTACATGCAAGAAGTTTGAACGGCTTCCAAACGTCGTATCGATGTCTGTGATGGAGGAAGGAACTGATCACAAGTGTTCTTGGTTAGATAGTGAGAGAGGAAGTTCAGAAGGCACTTGGTTTGCACAACAAGCAAAAAACCGAGATGCTTCAAGAGGTCATGAGGGAGAAAGTGCAACAGACATTGAACCACAATCTCTCGTCCTTTATTTCCACTTAAAACGGAGAAAAAGTCGAGACCCAGGCGAAGTTATGTTCCTACAATGCCACATGAGGAACCTGTTTGGGCACCAAGGAATACTGATGTCTGGAGGACCCAGGATAACCTACCAATATGTTTCCACTGTGGACGACCAGGACATATGGTGCGCTTTTGTCGAGAAAGGCGGCGGATATTTGATGACGCCCGCGCCAGAAGACAGCAGACCGATCTTAGCTGACGCCAATTCTGGGACGACGAAGATGAACAAGTTGATGTGAATGCAGGACGACGTAGGTCACCATCACCGCAAGCTAGCCACTGGAGAGAACGCTCCCCAACATGCCGATCATGGTCTCCATCGCTGTTTAGAAGCTCCAGCCGATCACCTAGCCGCCACAACCTGGAAAACTAAAGGGTGCGACTTTCCTTGGAGGTGTGGCCGCCGCAGAGAAAAGTTCTCCACCGTCGATCACTATAAAAATCGTAGGAAACTACGTCGATATCGTCATGGATGGCCGACCAGCCCAAGCTCTTGTGGACTCTGTAGCATCACATTCAGTCATTTCGGAGAAGTATCGTCGCCAGTTGCAGAAAACCGTATTTGTCAACAACAAAACAGCTCTGCTGAAGGTGGCTAATGGGAAATACGTAAAACCTAGAGGAAGATGTACCATTCATGAGGGTATTAGTGGCCATACACAGCCCTTAGAATTCATCGTCTTACAAGAGTGTAATCATGACGTCATTCTCGGATGGGACTTTCTGAAAGCTTCTCAGGCAATTACAGATAGTGGTCGCTCGAAGATAATGCTAGACGAGATGAGGAACTGTGGACAGGAAGGTGGACATCTGAGTGTGTGAAGACTATGTGTGTGTGCTAGACAGGTAGCTGTTACGTATCATGCCATGCATCAACCCATGGATCTTCTAGTGGAATGTAAGAGAAGCATACCACTGAAGAATGTGGTCGTCCCAGCCTCTGTCGTCTCGTTTCAGAACGGATTCGGTGAATTGTGGATAGTTCACTGACGCCGAGACCCGCACATCCTTCCAAGACACATGTGCGTAGCAAATGCTAAGCCCTTAATTGAAGAACAGCTGAGCATCATAGAAACCTCCCATGCCGAGTCTTTGGGCGAAATTGGCGCTACCACTACAGACAAGATCTTCTAGCTCGACTATCACATCATCTCACTAAAGAACAACAGAAGAAGCTACTTGATATTCTTAAAGAGTTCTCTGAATGCTTCAATCCACAGGTGAAGAGCAGTTTAGACAAATCGGCGGTGAAGCACCGATTAATCACTGGAGACCATCAACCAATAAGCTGGAGAACACACCGTGTGTCAGCAACGGAACATCGAATAATTCGCGACGAGGTATAGATAATGATGGAGAATGACATCATTCAGCCTTCGCAGAGCCCATGGTCATCACCAGTGGTTCTTCTCAGGAGGAAGGATGGCAACTGGCGAATTGTGTTGATTACAGGAAGCTTAACAAGGTAACTAAAAAGGACGTTTACACCATTGCATGAATTGATGATACACTAGATTGTCTGAAGGGGGCTAAGTTTTTCTCAATCATGGACATGTAGTCGGGATACTGGCAAATCGAAGTAGTGAGACTGATCATGAGAAAACTGCGTTCATCATCCCTGAGGGCCTGTATGAGTTTAAGATAATGCTGTTTGGTTTGTGTAATCCACCAGCAACTTTTGAACGAATGATGGACAATATTCTAAGGCACCTGAAGAGGACGAGGTGTCTTTGTTATTTAGATGACATTATAGTGTTCTCAGAGACATTTGATGAACACAAAAAGTCTAAGGGCCATTCTTAAATGTCTCAAAAAATCTGGACTGAAACTTAATCCAAGAAAGTGTGTCTTTGGAGCAAAAGAAATCAAAATACTTGGACACCTTGTGTCAAACGAAGGTGTGCAGCCAGACCCAGAAAAGATGGGATCCATAACGGAATTTCCTATTCCTAAAAGTATTAGAGATGCGAGAAGCTCTCTCAGATTATGTTCTTATTACTGTTGTTTTATCAAAGACTTTTGTATGAAAGCCAGGCCACTCCAAGAGTTGTTAAAAGCCGATGCTAAATTTATCTGTGGTGGTGCTCAACAAGAATCTATGTGCTGCGAAAAGCTCTGACAACTGACCCTGCACTTGGTCTGTGTGAAGAGAGAGCACGTACAGAACTACACACAGATGCTGTTGGGTATGGGATCGGTGCTACTCTGGTGCAGATTTTGGATGGAAAAGAGAAAGTTATAGCCTATGCTTCTAGGACACTTACAAAAGCTGAAAGAAACTACCCAAGTACAGAAAGAGCATGTCTTGCTATGACCTGGGCCATGTGCAGATTTCGACTGTATCTCTATGGAGGGCCATTCACAGTCGTTGCAGACCTTCATTCACTTTGTTTGTTGACAGGTCTTATGGATCCAATAGGTTATCTCGCCAGGTGGACACTACATCTTCAAGAGCATGGCATTACTATAGTGTACAAAAGTGGAAGAAAACACCAAGATGCCGGCTTTTCCTCAAGAAACCCTGTGCAAGACTATCAAGACTTTGATGAAGATAGTGACTGCACTCGAGGATCTCTGTGCTGAGCAGGAGGACGACGCAAAGGTATATCAAATTATGCTTGCCTTAAATCGATCAGCGTATGGTTCAAATGGCTCTAAGCACTGGGACTTAACATCTGAGGTCATCAGTCCCCTAGAACTTAGAACTACTTAAACCTAACTAACCTAAGGACATCACACACACCCATGCCTGAGGCAGGATTCGAATCTGCGACTGGAGCAGTTGAGCGGTTCCGGACTAAAGCGCCTAGAACCGCTCGGCCACAGCGGCCGGCTTCAGAGTATGTGAAAGGACAATTTAAGGTAGTTAATGGATTACTTTGCAAGAAAAACTGTGATCCGTTTGGAAAGGGGTGGCTACCAGCGATTCATAAACACATGTGCTTAGATGTTCTACAGAAATTCCATGACACCTGCGGCTGGACATTTAGAATTGATTAAGACATATGATAGGATCCGCAAGAGATTTTTCTGGCCAGGTTTATTGAGGAGTGTCCATCACTATGTGTCGCACTGTCGAGAGTGCCAGAGGAGAAGGGCAGTTCCTCAAAAACCACCTGGCTGACACATACCAATTCCACCAGCCAAAACGCCTTTTCAGCATGTTGGGATTGACCTCCTCGGGCGATTTCCAATGTCTGGTAGTGGTAATAGATGGATTATTGTTTGCACTGATTATCTGACACGCTATGCCATTACAAAAGCCGTGAAAACAGTCTAAGCATCCGAGGTAGCCAAATTCATCGTGGAAGACATTTTATTAAAACACGGTGCCGCAAATTCGTTAATTACGGATGGAGGGAAAGTTTTTCAATCGAATCTCATGACAGAGATAAACTGTCTGTGCAACATTATTCATTACATGACGACTGCCTACCATCTGCAAACTAACTGACTTACTAAATGCCTTAATAAGAGTAACTGGGATGAGGTGCTACCTTTCGTGACGTTTGCGACAACACCGCCAGACAAGACACCACAGGATTTACACCATTTTTCCTGGTGCATGGGGGGAGGGGGGGTGACGACAGCAATGGACACTGTGTTTCCATTACATCGTGATGTCTTGGATGACGACTACACCGTCCAGGTGTTAACCAGAGCTGAGGAACCTCGGTAGCTGGCCCGATTCTGCACGCTCCAGGCTCAAGAAAAATTATCGCCGAAGATATGACGCGAGCCACCGCCCTCTTGTCTACAGCCTAGTGACCTCGTCTGGATCTTCACTCCTGTTCAGAAGGTTGGTCTCTCTGAGAAGCTCCTCAGGCGCTACTTTGTACCTTATAAGGTTGTATGTTGTCTGATGTTACTTATGAAGTTGAAGATTTCGACCCTGACACAAGACGACGAAAGATCACCGATATGGTCCACGTCCTTCGAATGATGCCCTATAAGGATCCTGCAACCCAGGGTAAATTAGAAGCTCCAGCAACAGGTAACAAGCGGAAAGGTAACGAAGAACGCAGTGGCAAGGGAATTTTCTAAGAAGATCACCGCGAGGGCGAACGTCAGTCAACGTGAGTCAGAGTATACAGTACCGATGAATTGTTCCCAGACTAGGATGTAGCACTGAGATGCTGTTGTCTTCAGGAGGGACCAATGTCGCAGAAGAAGCCGAGAAGCGCAGTCGCTGTAGTGTAGTGGTTATGATACTAGATTGTTGCATGGAGGGTCCTGAATTCAAAACTCAGCTGAACTGAAAAATTTTAATAATTATATTCGCTTCGCGTACATTCTGGAAGTGTCCACCAATGGCAAGAATCATTGTACTGGAATGTTCTACAGCTGTATGTATATACTGTGTGTGTTCTGGCCAGAGGCAGTTCGCTCCGCACTCATATGTGTGCAAGTGCTGAATAAATCTGCGTTAAGTGAAGTTAGGCGCTTCAGTCCAGAACCGCGCGACTGCAATGGTCGCAGGTTCGAATCCTGCCTCGGGTATGAATGTGTGTGATGTTCTTAGGTTAGTTGGGTTTAAGTAGTTCTAAATTCTAGAGGACTTATGACCTCAGATGTTAGGTCCCATAGTGCTCAGAACCAAGTGAAGTAGTGGCACCTTTGTCTACGTGACATTCACAATGAAGTCAACTTTGTTTTCAATGTATCAATTGTTTTACGAATAGTTCATTGTAGGTATTACAACTAGTTGTTTGGTTTATTTATGTCATCTACATTTTAAACTATCTGAAGTTAAGATGACATTTAGCTCATTTGAAAACTGTTCATATTTGTGTCTCATCTCTATAAATGGGAGTGATTCTGACATTAGAGATCTTGTGTACACAAATGTGTCCAACTGAAATACATATTCTTATTGATTGTTTTCACTTTTCTCTTTTTCTACTGTAGTGATATGTAAAGGGCTTTGACATGATCATGATTTACTTCTTGATTTAAATACCTTTGTTTCTAGGGCACCAGGTCAGAATACACAGTACTGTCTAAATTATGTCGATTTAATGTCGTCTTCGAGATGATGCCACAAATATTTATACCCAGCTCAGTCCTAAAAAGGAAAAGCTGCATGGAAGTCAACAATTGTAAATATAAGAAGTGTATTCAGAATGAGTAGCTCACCATTTCATCTTCTGTTTGGCTGAGACATAGAAAGATCTTACTTTTTCAGGGCCTAACACCAGAATCGTATGTGTTTTCTCCCAAAACATAATACGCTCAGTATAGCTGAACTTCAGTAAGGATGAGCAACCGAATAAGTGAAGAACCTTGTGCAGGTGAGTGTTTTCATCATCTCATTTTTGTTGTTTTGTGGTGTAATGTACACATTGCACTTGCTCACTACTTCGTAATTCAAATGAGTGTCTCATTCAGCCATGTGTATGTAGTCTCAACTGCGAGACAGTGATGCATTCTAGCGAACTTCCCAAACAAATGGAAAGACGATTAGTGAATCCAGAAATAACAATTCGACAAGTGGCTAAACATTGTGTGTTTAAGGTCCTAAGGCATTTCATCTTTTTAAATGTGGTGTTAGTACATTAACTGTAAGGAAAGACACCAATGTCCTATCTGTGAAGCCGAATGTGTTTTGCTGTTTAACCATAAGCTCGGTACAGAACATGGGTTTTAAGGTGGCTGAAATAAAATTCTGTGGACGTACCAGTACGTCATGTGCCAGTCTACAGTGAATGGCACACAATCAGAATGATCGGTGGATGATCAGGTGGTCAGCTCCAGCCAGAAGTGACTGACATGGGCATAGTCTGCACATGGACCACATTCCCAGCCCTGTGAGCTATCAGCAAGCCGAAAAAGAAATAAAATTTAGGTAGATGATGGTATGATATACCATCTGAAAGATCTATAGTTCAACTAATGAAACTATGGAGTAAAAGATATCAGTTGAAAGAATTTATGAAACAGGCAATGATTAATGTATAAAATTCAAAAACAATATACAAAACTTGCAGGGGCTTGAATAATACTTTATTTAAAAGATATTGTAAAAATAATAAGTCTTAAAATTGCAGAATAATATGCATTTTTAGATTATATGAATTTCCTACATGCGCGCGCGCGCACACACACACACACACACACACACACACACACACACACACACACACACACACACACACAGATATATATACATATGTATATATGTAATTCTTTTAAGGAGTAGGAGTGGAAGTAAGATGAGTTTCGAATATCCCGATGGCAGACTTGGGCACTGCAGTTCGCGACAAAGTGACAGATATGCCACGCCATGTAATGCATATAATTCCTACTTAAAAGGTTACCATCTCAATAAAGTGTGACCACAGTGCCAATCACAGTACGGAGATATAGAGCCCAATCCATGCATTATCAACGATCTCTAATTTGGAGATCATGGAAAATACAGTCTCTGAATTTTTCGTGGAAACTCTCATCCTTACTGTAAAACGTCCTGTGTAACTGATGCCAATAGATATGTAACATGCCAGAATAAATAGTCAGATTTGCACCTTACATGAGACCATTACAAATGGCAATGAGAAGATGAAGATGACACCTAACGTAAATCGACAATTACGAGAACATTTGCCTATAAATATGTAACGCAAAAAGGGATGACAGTCAATTGATGGTAATTACACACCATTCCTATACAATGCATGTCTTTGAGGGGAAGATAGAACAGGGAACGTGAGTCGAGTCTCTTTTAGTTTTGAAAAGCCAGGCGTAGCGAAGCCGCGCTGCGAGAGTTACGCTGGCAACCACTTAAAGGGGTGGCAGAAATGAGGACAGCAACCCCGGGCCTCGTGATTCAAGCTGGAGGGCCGCCTGTAGCGAGGGCATCGGTACAAGAGCAGAGAAGAAGCTTTAGAAAACTGCATTTCGAAATTCGATCGGAATACGAACAAAAGCAAGTGACGCTTTTTCGTCCAGTGAGTGCGACACATGGAAAGGTCAATGTACTTCAGGCGTCTAGAACGGGCACAAAACGTCCGATTGGCGGAAACTAACTAGGAAGGAGAAAACTACTGAACTTTCGATGCATTGAAGGGACGTTGCGATTGGTAGAGGTTGTTTCTACAAAATTAGAGGAACGCTCCTATTGGTCGAAAAAAGCCATGACGCGAAAAAGGAACCCAAGTGGAGGGAGGCAGTTCTGTCATGAGTAGGACAAGAGAGAAATTTTGTGGCGGATTCTTCTCTGAACTGGCGTCAAGTGCAAAACACAGCCCTCAACGCTCCTTACGTTGCAGAGAAGAAATTGGCGTGGACACTGCGTTCACGGCAGCTGCACTCCAGCTAAAATTAGCTGTAGCAACGTTTAGCTCCAACTGTGGAGAAACAAACCAGCCAAATTAGTTAATTGTTCTTGCGAGAACTGAGAGGGCACTATAATATGCACGCTGCTCCAACCATGCACATGAATATCGCCACATAATAAGACTAGGGCTGAGTACATGCTTTCTCGCATAATGAGAAACATAGGGAAAGTTCCTGCTGGAAATTTCAGCAAAGGCCAGATTAGTTTTGTAGGAATTTCAGTGGGAGAGAGCGGTCTTGCCGACAGCAGCATGTCGCAGCTTAATATAAATACCGCATGCAGAGGTGTAAACTTTGTTGGTTCACCAGCTTGCGTCCACTGTAAACTCGAGCGGCCTTGGGTAATCTTGGGCTCAAATTTGCCACTTGGCTAACCATCCAACGTAGACTTGATTGTCATCCTAAATAATACTGAACATTGAACCGGAATCGGACGATTTTCGTAGTACTGACCAACATCATAAAGTATGTGTAGGAGCAATTTTGTAAGAAAATGTCCAATAAAACTTTCATAATATTGTGCTTAGGATTTATGTTCATTCAAAGAGTTAATATTTAATGTTATTGTGTATAATCTTGTTTCACTTTTTGATGTTGGCAAGATGCGTTATCCATTGCGCTGTTTTTATGTTGGCGAGTTGAAAACTGTGTGAAAAAGCTGTAATGTGGCGAGAAATATTGCGGCACTAAACTTGTCATTTCACCTCACACAATTGTTCTCAGTTCAAGAATAAGCAAGGAAGAACAAAACCTCCGCACCCATACAGATGGATTCCATATGTACAAAATAAACATCGCTAGTTGCAGTAAGCAATGTGTGATCATTCTTCGATTGTTTCTCTTGCAAAGCTTGCTCACAAGTACAGTTCATGATGATGCATTCATCCATATTATATGTGCTCAATGAAACCTGGGGACAATTTAAGTTAAAAGATAGAGCAATTAATTAAAAAGTCAGTCTCAGCAGATGAATCATTTCTCTTACAATATTATATTGTCGATACTTTGAAATTCATGTCAACCCAAATTTCTATTACTCTCTTCTCATCAGTCCTCAAACTAAATAATACCTCTGCACTACCTCTAGCACCACTTCAATAACCTACACATCAAGACAAAGAACTTAACACAATCCTCACAGCACAAGACAGCAAACAGATAAAAAGCGATACTGCTTCTCATCACAGCTCTGTCACCTGATACATTAGCTTCACCTCACATCCAGCACGAACTGTAACCGCATTTTGGCTCTCACCCCACTCCCAAGCGCTGTTATCTGTTACTGAACAGAACAAGCTGTAACTTTCGACAGTGGATACTAATATTGTGCATGCTATCGTCACCAAATTCCAAACCGTTTCATTGTGGCCACCCTGTAGTAACTATGTCTTGGCGACACCTCAGCCTTGCCCAGTCTTCTCTTCCAGGCAGTGTTCTACTGCTCAAGTCGTATTAAAACCTTAGCAGACTGGAGGATGTACAGTAACCAAACACAACACACTGAGGTTAAGTCACGTGGCATATTTTACATACCCCAGCACATAAGCACACTCTGTATCTTTTACCCAGATATAAGGTAAACATACAAACAAAATTTCATAACCTCTGTTCCCACAATATGGTTTGCCACAATTACAAATAAAGCGAGATATACATAGTTAGTTACTTTAATTTGAAGATGTGTTGGCGGTTAGCTAATGAGTAAAATGTGACAGGCAAAACTGAGGAGAGTGCGACATCACAACTATTCGATGTGACGAGAGATTGCATTCTGTGGAAGTGGAGAGGCCGTTCTGACCTTGCCCTTGTGGTTATAACGTGAAGAGGAATTACGGCATCAGTGATAACCAACACCACTATATCCTCGAAATTAATGTTGTATGTTTGGAGGAAATCAGTGTTCTGATCCAAATAAATAAATAAATAAATAAATAAATAAAAATTGTGAAAAGATGAACGATTTTGAGAAAAACATCGCAACATTGAATACTGTCACTGAAAAATTGGAACCAAGTGATGTTTATATTGACTTGATACGTAACGCTACTGTTCATACGTTGCTGGTGACACTTTCAAGGAGTTGGTAGTAAGAGAATTGTGCCTTTCCATACTTAGTGGGACTACTGTGGGTTTTTATTAATACTTAATCACAGTTTATAATGGTGGCATAGAATATCTTACTAGATCCGAAACACACTAGAGTGTGAGTGAGATTCTGAAATAATTTTTCTGCTTTGGTAGAGGTGTGAACGTATTTCTTTGTTCTCGGTTTGACAATTCATCCAAGCTAAACATATGCTAACACATACATGTTACCTCAGTGAATTATTTCTTACATTATGGTACAATGTTCATAGTGCAGTCATTGTGACTCAAGAAGCTGCTGACAATTTCTCTTCAGTTAGAAAACATAATGACGAACTGGAACTGCTGTTCAATTGGGGAAGCTAGATGGTAAATTACAAAGTCATTAGAATCACTGTTAGGTGACCTAAATTCGTTACTTTTCTTCAGTTATAACATCTGCTGTCTTTTTGTAACTCTGACTTAAATGTTCCAGATTGTACTAGCATTCAGAAACTGAAGGTATGGTGAGTATGTAATAAACATAACGTATGCCCAAAGAGAATCGTGAAGTTGCACTGTAGCAACCTGACAGTAACATGTTCACTAAACATGTTGGTTACAATCACACATTATGGAAGAGGGAAACTGATCTGCTCATAATGTTTGTGCGTGTAGTTGCATGCACCATGGTTTATAGGCCTACTGGGGATACCCGCCATGTAAAACAATGAGTAACGCATCATGCTTGGTACCTCTATGGTGATGTGGAAATCCAAGTTCCGTAAATAAAAAATATAAATACCGTCAAGGATACCTGCTTCTGTTCAACTGGAATACAAATTCATCATTTCAACTTTGAATGGGTTCTGTGCATTTAGTAATCTTTAATGGATTGGCTACTTTCCCCAGGTAAACTATTAGTATTAATTGAAGTCGTGTATAAAGGGCGCTTGTATGAGCTATAGTACAATATCATCTTCTGTAAATCCATATATTTACTAAACCTGAGTAATTACAATTAAATTTTTCGTATTTATACTTCATTTCTATCCTTCATTGTCTAATCTGCTATATTTAGCTTTGATTCTAAAAATTCTTAACATGAAACTGTATTTGTCACTAATACCATTGACTGACTGGATGTCCTGCCAGGACAGCTAATTCTCTTTTGAGAAAACATGTATTCCTATATTGAAATAAATACCTAGAACGCAGAATTCTTGATAAACAAGATATTGTCACTTAAATTTTTCTAAAAGAGCTAGTTTTTTAAATTGTATAATATACTAGAACAAGGATATTGCAGGCATAAAAATCTGCTAAGTAAAATAATATATAAAAACAAAGTATTTGTGGCCCACTGATTTCAAAATTCATTTTCCTTCTGATGTTTTAGAGTGAAAACGTCGAAGTCGGTCAGTTACATAAAAATGTAAGTAACATAACAATTTGCACAAGCAAAATCTCACAGAGATTTATGAATTAGGCAGGCAACAGTGGCTTACAGTGCAGCAAAACATGCGCAGCACCAAAATCTGGCAGGTTTGCTCCGTTGTATGCAGCATAAAAAAAGCTGTACTGCTCTATCAAAATAAATCAAAACCTGACGATTAACTAGTCTGCAGAAGCTTTAGAAACAGCTTACTTAAACAGCAGACAGCTCTTGCGTTGCAATTGATGTTCAGCCACAAACAGTAGTGATGCCACAAACTTTCTATCAGATCTCTTTTTGCACAGTATAAAAGCAGTCGAGGGAACCTCTTGTGAGGCAGTGGTTGATGATGGAAGAAGTGTAGGTATGATTACAAATTTGCCAACATTAATAATAATAATAATCCCCGTGGAGGCCCAGGAAAAGAATAGGCCTCCGGTACGTTCTGCCAGTCGTAAAAGGCGACGAAAAGAACAAACCAGTAATAGGGCTAACCCCCCTTTTAGTGTGATTAGTTGGTTCAGGACAGAACTAAAGAAGCCTCGGACAAGCGCCGTCATGGTCGGGGACGATGCTTGAACCCTATGCCCGCCCACAATGGTAACGACACTGCTAGCCAACTGGAAAATGATTTAAATCCAAATAGAGGTGTTTTGCAGGATATGCTTCCTGCAACCACCCTAGAAGGAAAACAAAGACAGAGGATGAGATGGTCAGATGAAGTTAATCGACACCTCATGTTCTGTTATTACCAAGCAACAAACCTAGGAACCAACACAACTGGATACAGATCACAAGTATACACAACATTTATTACCAGATACCCAGAATTAAAATTTTTAACAGAACAACGACTAGCTGATCAGATCCGTGTAATAATAAAAAATAACAGGATACCCCAGTCAGAATTAGAAAACATCAAACAACAAGTACAACAAATACTGGAACAAAATAATGTGCAATCAGAAGAAGAAGAAAATACAGTAATGGACTCAAACATCCGAGAGCAAACAAACAAAGAACAACACGCACCAATTAAGCAATCAGAGGAAAACGAAATCTTAAGACAGCCACCAGAACAAGCACAAATAGAACACAAAGTGAAACAGATGTTAGATATAGAAGAAAAATTTCAGCTAACATATATAGAATACAAAGACACAAATACAGACATTAGACCATTCTTGCATAGTCCACCAAATAACCCACAAGTCGAAACAACAATAAAAACTATCAACACAATCATACACAACAAAATAAATGAAAACACAACTATGGAATATTTACAACTACTGGTTTATATAGGAGCACTCACTACACTAAATATACACACTAGGCAGAGATCAGAACCAACCAACACACAGAAGAAACCCACAAAACCAGCATGGCAACACAGGCTACAGATCAAAATAGAAAAACTGAGAAAAGACATCGGACAGCTAACACAATTTATAAGAAATGAAATATCAGACAAAAAACGAAAAAGGTTAGGTAAAATCTCATAACAAGAAGCAATAGAGCAATTAGATGAAAAGAAGCAGAAATTACAAGCATTGGCCAAACGACTTAGAAGACACAAAAAAAGTGAAAATAGAAGGAAACAAAACCAAACATTCAACACAAACCAAAAGAGATTTTACCAAACAATAGATAACACACACATTAAAATAGACAATCAACCAAACGTAACAGACATGCAAAACTTCTGGAGCAACATATGGTCAAACCCGGTACAACATAACAGGCATGCACGGTGGATACAAGCAGAAACAGACACATACAAGATGATACCACAAATGCCTGAAGTGATAATTTTGCAACATGAAGTCACCCGAGCAATTAATTCTACACACAATTGGAAAGCCCCTGGAAATGATAAAATAGCAAATTACTGGCTAAAGAAGTTCACCTCAACACATTCACATCTAACTAAATTATTTAACAGTTACATTGCAGACCCATACACATTCCCTGATACACTTGCACATGGAATAACCTATCTGAAACCTAAAGATCAAGCAGACACAGCAAACCCAGCTAAATATCGCCCCATAACATGCCTACCAACAATCTACAAAATATTAACTTCAGTCATTACACAGAAATTAATGACACATACAACACAGAACAAAATTATAAATGAAGAACAAAAAGGCTGCCGCAAAGGAGCACGAGGATGTAAAGAGCAACTGATAATAGATACAGAGGTGACATATCAAGCTAAAACTGAACAAAGGTCGCTACACTATGCATACATTGATTACCAAAAAGCCTTTGATAGTGTACCCCACTCATGGTTACTACAGATATTGGAAATATACAAAGTAGATCCTAAATTGATACAGTAATGAAAAACTGGAAAACCACACTTAATATTAAAACAAATTCAGATAACATCACATCACAGCCAATACAGATTAAGCGTGGAATATACCAAGGAGACTCATTAAGTCCTTTCTGGTTCTGTCCTGCTCTGAACCCACTATCCAACATGCTAAATAATACAAATTATGGATATAATATTACTGGAACATACCCACACAAAATCACAAATTTGCTATACATGGATGATCTAAAACTACTGGCAGCAACCAAACAACAACTCAACCAATTACTAAAGATAACAGAAGTATTCAGCAATGATATAAATATGGCTTTTGGAACAGACAGATGTAAGAAAAATAGCATAGTCAAGGGAAAACACACTAAACAAGAAGATTACATATTGAATAACCACAGTGACTCCATAGAAGCGATGGAAAAAACAGATGCCTATAAATATCTAGGATACAGACAAAAAATAGGAATAGATAATACAAATATTAAAGAAGAACTAAAAGAAAAATATAGACAAAGACTAACAAAAATACTGAAAACAGAATTGACAGCAAGAAACAAGACAAAAGGTATAAATACTTATGCTATACCAATATTGACCTACTCATTTGGAGTAGCGAAATGGAGTAACACAGACCTAGAAGCACTCAACACTTACACGATCACAATGCCACAAATATAGAATACATCACATACATTCAGCAACAGAAAGATTGACATTAAGCAGAAAGAAAGGAGGAAGGGGATTCATCGACATAAAAAACCTACATTATGGACAGGTAGACAATTTAAGAAAATTCTTTCTAGAACGAGCAGAAACTAGCAAAATACACAAAGCAATCACTCATATAAATACATCGGCTACACCACTGCAATTTCATAACCACCTTTACAACCCTTTAGATCACATAACATCAACAGATACAAAGAAAGTAAATTGGAAAAAGAAAACACTACATGGCAAGCACCCGTATCATCTAGCACAGCCACACATCGATCAAGACGCATCCAACACATGGCTATGAAAAGGCAATATATACAGTGAGATGTAAGGATTCATGATTGCAATACAGGATCAAACAATAAACACCAGATATTACAGCAAGCATATTATTAAAGATCCCAATACCACAACAGATAAATGCAGAATTTGCAAACAACAAATAGAAACAGTAGATCACATCACAAGTGGATGTACAATACTAGCAAATAGAGAATACCCCAGAAGACATGACAATGTAGCAAAAATAATACATCATCAGCTTGCCTTACAACATAAACTTATAAAACAACACGTTCCCACATACAAGTATGCACCACAAAATGTACTGGAGAATGATGAATACAAATTATACTGGAACAGAACCATTACAGCAGATAAAACAACACCACATAACAAACCTGACATCATTCTCACCAATAAAAAGAAGAAATTAACACAACTAATCGAAATATCCATAGCCAATACAACAAATATACAAAAGAAAACGGGAGAAAAAATTGAAAAATACATCCAACTGGCTGAGGAAGTCAAGGACATGTGGCATCAGAATAAAGTTGACATTATCCCAATTATACTATCAACTACAGGAGTCATACCACACAATATCCACCAGTACATCAATACAATACAGCTACATCCAAACTTATATATACAATTACAGAAATCCGTAATTATTGACACATGTTCAATTACCCGAAAGTTCCTAAATGCAATATAATATATAACGTACAGTTAAAAGGAAGTGACGCTTGATCAAAGTCCGCGTCACGTCCCATTTTTTAACCAGACTTAACGTCTGAGAAAGTAAAGAAATAATAATAACAATAATAATAATAATGTTTTGACGCACGCACGCACGCACGCGACTCTCCCTAGTTAGGGGTACATATACTACTGAAGGGAAGCTAAGCTTAATTTCACCAATACCAAAGAACGATAATAAAAAATCACACCTGGACTTACATGCAGCCAGCGTATTAACCACAGTATTTAACACCTTCTATTACACTTTTCAGAAGTAAGTGGTGGACTGCCTTAAGAGTTGCAACATATACAGCCAGACTCTGCAATCCGCAGTAATGGGAATGACAGAAGGTACATCCAGTTCTACCAAGTATTGGGATTGCTTCCCACTCTATTTGCAAACGGAGCAGAGGAGGAACTACTGCTCAGATATCACCATGCACACTGTAATTTGCGTACTGTTGTGTTTGTGTACCCTGTGGATGCGAGAGATTCAGGGATCTAGTATATTTTTACATTTCTCACGTAACACTGTGTGTTGAAATTCCGAAAGTTCACATCGATGTTCAGGTGTTTAATTTGGTTTCTTCAGCGTATCCACACTTCTCCATGGGTCAAATAAACCTTTGGCCATATATGCTGCACGTCATTATACCCATTCAGTGTTTCCTGTAGTTTATCTGGGGTGCACCCCAACCAGTAAAGCAGTATAATAGGATTGATTGTATGCGTGTTTTGGAAGCAGTCCCCTTTGTAGAATGATTTAATTTTCAAAGTATCCAGGACTGATGTGTGTCCGCTGTTGTACCTACATCTTACAATGTATGATATTTCCATTTGATTCAGTCAGAAATTCCTGCCTCATGGAAATACCTGGGTGTAACATTGTGATTGTTATTCACTGAATCATTATGTTCCTGTATTTTGCAATATCGTCAGTTTGAAACACATTCTTTATCCTCCCATATATGCCCATGACATTCAAAGGTTGCCACTACGTTTTCAGCGAATTCTGATGTTACTGCATGAAAGTCATCGTTAAGATTTTGTGTGTTCGTCTAAATAATTATCAAAGTTCTTTCTTACAATTCTTAAGAACTCCCATGAGTGAAACTCTCACGTTCTTGTCACTTGTTGAAAAATAATCTGCCAGGCCAAGATGCCATTCTATACAAGTTAACACAAGAGCTATTGTAGGCAGACGGAAAACGGGCGGTAAATTCTGCACTACTTCGCTCTTTCCACAGGGCAAACGAATGCATATCACTCGTTGCAAAGGAAAAGCGGTTGAAAATGAAAGAACATTATTGGTAAAAGTGGACTGTATTTGGAGATAACATTGCGAGACACAGTTACAGATGCGTGCACACTGCTTGGCGGTCATGGCTGGTCCCCTTTGTCCCGGCCAGTTCCGGCAGTGCAGTGTGTGGATGTGCAGGCAGAAAAAATCTCACCTGCAGCAAGCGTCCAATAGCTGCTGCGCCCTTGCGGCAAGTTGCACCAACACGGATCATTCCGCCCACCTAATTTACATCAATTACACAAATACAATTAATCACATGCAGCACAAGTTAAACCAAACAGAGAAAGAAATAAAGTGATTGAAGAAACTGTGTCCTCTGTAAACAAAATAACTACTTCAGTTAGTAATTTAATAGTAATGTGCATTAGAGTCTGTTTCCTGTGGAACAACACTGATCTTCAACTGTGGTCGTTTGTAAGTTCCCATTGCTGTACACACTGAAACAACTCGTACCATACCATCAGGACCAGGGTATGTACGAGCAATGACCCCAGACCGCCACATGAGGGGTGGCAAATTGTCTTCCTTCAGTAGAACCAATGTACCTGGCTGTAGATTGTCCTTTGTTTAGCTATCTGTTGTAGTTATGATAGGTAGTCCTTTGACCACCATTTCCAGATGTGCTGCTGCACTTCTAGTTGAGCTACTGTTTTGACAACCTGGATGATTGCTCTGAAAGCAAGCCTGGCTCTAGGATAGTGGTGAAGGGTTCACCAATACGAAAATGGCCTGTCGTAAGGTATGGGAATTCATCTGGGTTGTCAGGAAGTTGTATAATGGGTCCAGAATTCAAACATGCTTCAATTTCCAGAATGAGATTTTTTTTCACTCTGCAGCGGAGTGTGCGCTGATATGAAACTTCCTGGTAGAGCACTTGCCCGCGAAAGGCAAAGGTCCCGAGTTCGAGTCTCGGTCGGGCACACAGTTTTAATCTGCCAGGAAGTTTCATGCTTCAATTTGTTTGTATATTTCTTCAAACGTCAGCACTTGGTTTCTCACGACTCTCTTCAAATATGTGTTGATAGATTTTATACCTTCTTCCCACAGACCACGAAAATGAGTTGCATGAGGTGTGGTAAAATGCCAGTGTATGTCATTCATGTGATGCATAGTTCTGGATTTGGGTTGTGTGAAACTGACAGCTGAACAGTTCATGCAGTTCACCCAGTTCATTCCTTGCACCCAAAAACGTCTTCCTATTGTCACTGCACACGTTTGCGCAAACGCCTCGTAGTGAAACGAATTTTCGAAGAGCAGCAATGAAAACTTGGGAGGACAAATCAGTGAAAAGCTCCATGTGTACTGCCTTTGTTACTACGAAAACAAATAAGGCAATGTAGACGTTTGTCTTAGTTTTGCTTCTCTTTCCTCCGTTCCTTATGTGTAGCGGCCCTCCATAGTCAACCCCACAATTAAGGAACGATCTTCTTTGCTCTACACCCACTGATGGAAGTTGTCCCATGAGGTGTGTTGCAGTGGTTGCCTTCAAGCGATGGCAAGGAAGGCAAGGCATGGCATTGGTGGATTATTTGTCTGATTACAGATCTTCCATTGGGTATCCAGTACCTTTGTCTGAGGCTTGCTAAGAGCAACTGAGATCCTGCATGCAACAAACTAAGATGATCGCTCATAACCATCAATTTCGTGACATGATGCTTAGGAGGAATAATCACAGGGTGCGTCTGACTGTAAGAACCCATAAAGAATAATGTTGGGCTATCTCATTCACAATGCAAGTAGTTACTAGTAAGCAAACATGTTGAATGCATTTCTCTGGTGTATCAGCTGATTCGTCTGCATACTTCATGGTGTTAACAGGCCATGCTGATGGTGGCTGATGGAGCCAGCAAGGACCTGTCCACCATAGCTTACTGTCACCTAGCTTTCTTTCCCTGAGCCTTGTCCCACAGTTACACAGGGTCAGCCATGGTTAATTGGATATGGCATGTTAAGTGGAAGGGGTGGCCGGATGCCCTTCCTGCTGCCACCCCGTACCCACCAGGAAGGAATTAGTGTACCCCAGCTGTCTTTGTTTAAAGTAAGCCATGGAAGAGTGTGAATGTGTTACAAATGTCTGCGAGTCGTGTAACTGAGGCGGAACGTGGGGATCAGGCCGGTATTCACCTAGGGGGATGTGGAAAACTGCCTAAAAACCACATCCAGGCTAGCCGGCACAGCGGCCCTACGTCGTTAATCCGCTGGGCGGATTCGATCCAGGGCCGGCGCGCCTACCCGAGTCCAGGAAGCAGCGCGTTAGCGCTCTCGACTACCCTAGCTATTGCCGTGCAATTCTTCTCGAAATGATGTCCTTGCTGAGGCATTAATCACTACTCGAAGATTAGTAGTACTGCTTGATTCTTTAAGCACTGCATGATGTGGCATGTAATATGTGAAGTTCTTTGTTTCTGTGGTCACCAGTTCCATATGACCCAATTTTAATATTCTCTCATGAAACTAACATACTGTGCCCTTAATTCTGGCTGTCGCTGTAGCCTTCTCTCTAAGCGTTCTAAGCAGCATGTAGCATTATTTACACTCTCCTAGTCCTGCATGATTATCTATCTTTCACTGCTAGTTTCACCACGAATCTACCATTTGCATCATCTGAATGGTCTTCGCAACATGCTCCTCACATAATCGTTCTATTGTGTGCAAAGAAACAGACCATTTCTTCTTGCTGCCAGAACCTTTCGACCTGAATATTAAGGTTGGTATTGCGTGCAAGGCATGACAGTACTCTTTGAGCATTGGACTTAGCTGAATGAGGAGGTATATTTCCTGACACAATCCAACCAAATGATGTTTCCTGTAAGGTTCGGTGGTTATCTCTTTTTCAGTTGACCAGGCTGCAATATATATAAAAAAAATCGATACTCCATGCAGAAGATCAATCTGACCAGGTTTGTTAAATGATGGGTCAGCTAACCCTACGTGCTTAGGAAGCTGCCAGGTGGAGGTTTCAAGGGATGCTGTTGGGAGTGGCCCTTTTATACGCGGTAGTAATGTACAGAAAGCATGTGTGCCATAGTCAACAACTTTGAGGAAAAGTACACACTGCAAACGTGCGACGATTCTACCATTTGAACATCGCTGATGCCACTTATTGGTATCGAATATCGACTGAGCAGTAGTCCCATCCGATATGCTAAGCTCCTAGACACAAAGTTAATTTGTTAGTCACTGTCAGTATGTTTGCTCTTGTTGTACATCCGCTTCTTGGTTTCTACTGTCACTACTACTGGCTTGTTCCTTGTGCAGTAATGTGTTGTGGTGCTTGTTACAAATTCAGCAGTTGCAAGAACGACATTCCTTTTCCCCATGATTCAAGGCCAGACAGTTGAAACAAAGTATTTGTCTATTCACGAAGTCTATTCTGCTAGCAATGTCGCTCTCTTGAACGTTGGACATCTACTTAGTTAATGCGTTGAGTTGCAGAACGCACAGTCGGGAGCAGTCGTGACAAATGTACGTCGAGAACTGTACCCTTCTGCCTTAGTATGCTTCGCAGCCGGCTGCTGGGAGTGGGGCAACATTTTGTCTAGATGACTGAGCTCTAACGTCTGACAGCTCGTTTCTAGAAATGCCATCATATCTTTCAGACGGGAAATGTGGCGTCAGGTGTTTTACATTCCCACTGTTTCCTCAGAGTCACACTAAAGCGATCCAACAAAATGTGCGAGAGCAATATTTCATGCAGTGGAATGCCGACCTGCATTACCTCAATCGCGTTCAGATTTCTCATTAGCTGATTGATTAACATCTGTCAGTCCTTAGTAGATTCAACTTTGACGTTGGGCAAATTCAGAAGTTCTTTTACATGCAAATTGACATTTAACTTGGGATTGAAAGTTAGGAGACGAGGCACTGGTGGAAGTAAAGTTGTGAGGACGGGGCGTGAGTCGTGCTTGGGTAACTCAATCCGTAGGGCACTTGCCCGCAAAAGGCAAAGGTTCTGAGGTCGAGTCTCGGTCCGGCAAAGAGTCTGCCAGGAAGTTAAATAGCGCACACTCCGCTGCAGAGTGAAAATTTCATTCTGAAAACTTGGGATTGTCATACCATTGAACGATCAAATCCCATGCAACCTTAAAGTCACTTTCTGTAACCGGTAAGTTCTCAACCAGGTTACGAGGTTCATCAGACACACATGATAATAGATAATATCGCTGGACATCAGTTACGCCTTCATTGCTAATAACTAGTGCCTTAAAGGTATCGAAGAAATGCACGAACTGTGCTATTTTAGCATTGAATTTTGGTAATGAAATTTCTCGGAGCTTTATTTCACGTGCACTGCATGAACTTGCAGACTTAGGTAGTAACACACAACATTTGACTGGAGCAGTGTCGCTATCTTTGATTCTAAATCTAAGCACAAGTTTTCAAACGACTCCCTGTCTGCATCATGAGATTCTTCTACATCGTTAGTCTCTGGGTTTGGATGTAATTGTATTTATCTTTACTTGTATTTAGCAGTGACTGCCTTACTCTGATGTTGAGATTGGATCCTTCTTGACAGCTATTAACAAATGTGGGGAGTCTGGTCACTCGTCACTCCCCAAATGTTTTATTCATATCTTACAGAAACTAGCAGTACGGCAATAAACAGCCTTTTAAACACGCCGCTAACGGCACTCAAGTCATTTATAGCAATACAACAGTTCAAAATATTTAAAGGACATTAGTAAACAGGCCACTAAAGTAAATACAGAACTTTGTTAATAAAGTACGGTGAGGTAGTGAAGCTACCAACACCGCTATTAAAAAAAAATCAAAGGTCTCAGCAAACACACGATTAATGTCAATAAAGGAATAGAATAATTTAAAAAGTTTTTAAACAAAAGTGTCCTGGAATATCATTAGAACATAGCAGATATGACGGACCAGTGTAAGGCGGCCACAAATCACCCACTCAGGGATGCTCAAGCTAGACAGAATACCGACCAATTTAAAACGCCCGTAAACACAACTGCCACTCTCAAGCTGGTCACTGCACCGACTTTTAGCCAGCGAAAACTTGTAATAAGATGGCTTAACTTGCTGACAGAATTAGAGCTAACCTCGTGCAAGGAAACATTACACCACACAGTCCTGAATGAGCGACCACATGTACAACCAACAGGAAGCATGAATTTACTCATAACACACGACAGAATAGCGAAACAATTAAACTGCCAAAGCTACACCTCCCATCGGGCAGTAACGAGAGGAGGAGGAGGAGGAGGAGGAAAGATCACTTTCTTCAATTACATTGGTGCTGGGGACAGGAAACCCGAACGACGGAGGCCACAAGGCAGAAGAGACACTGGTTACGCAAACTTACTACTTAATGATTAAACCTTTCACGAACTTAACTTGCAATTATGCTCGAACAGGCAGTACACAACCTCCGATGGTAAGGATCCACACATCCGACCGCACACGCGTCGCCAGTGTACCCAACACGCCACGGTCACGCGACAACACGCTCTGTCACCGGAGCTCACGTCTTCTCTGCAACGTTGACGGGTAGTGACCACTCCTTCATGTTAGGTGTCTCCTTTTTTAAACTCCAGTGTTGAAACGGAGGACTTAAAGAAGCTGGTTAACGTCCCACCAAGGTGAAATGAACAGCAACTATTCGTGGGGCGATTCTGAATACAACCAACCCTCGGGGAGCTCTTCCGTCAACTCCACCCGCTCGTTACACACAACCGACATACATCACGTGGCGACTCGGTACAACCGACCACGCTTGGTCCGCGCTGGCGAGCTACACTGCCCTCCCAACTCCACCAGACGCTCTGCGCGCACGCCCCTACTTCCGCGCCACCACACGAAGTTACCACAGGTCAAAGATCTCACTTCATACCTAGCAGTTTCCCGGAAGAAAAACGCAGATACCGATAGCGGAGGGAAAAGACAACCAAGCAGTCACTTAATGACAGACAGCATATCAAACAAACATGTCAGGGGAAGAAAAGCAAAACCAATGCAATTTAAACACAAGGTGTAGCACGAGTCGATACATTGCTCAGTCGCTTTAAAGTTTTCGAAGCGTAAGTAATTACAAAAAAAATTCAGCTACAAAATAAACGTGGAGCTAACTTCAGTGGACAGTACTTCTTTCGTTAGCATTGTCATACATCCTGCCAAGCAACAACCTATCAAGTCTGGGTAAAGCAATGAGCATGCACATAATTTATTTGAAGATGGGATGAGATTCTAAAATTGTCATTTTTTTATATGTCTGATTTGTTGAATTTAGATGTATTCTGCCCAAGAAATGAACCGGACCGAACATGCACTAGCGTGACTTCAACCTAAACGACTGTAGTTATCCAATAAAAATATTATTGAAGTTAGATTTAGACCTAAAAGTATGCATGTTTCATTACTACATGAAACACGAGTAGTGGGACAAGTATATTCTAAAATCTAAAGGACACAGTGCACTGAATCGTACTTAGTGGTAGGGAAAAGTAGAAACGTTGACACTCTGCATTGTTGGCAAATTTAAGATGTGGCAACACCAAAGTTACATCTTGGCGAGAAGTTCAAATTTTGTGTAGAAGATAGGTCAACTCAAGTACCTCCACTAACCTAAATCACCTACCCTCTTGAATCCCCACACACCTTCCCACTCCATGTCCCCTACCCCATCAGGACATTGGTAGTAAATGGACTCAGTGCTGGGTTTCCAGATGGGACGGATGTAAGTATGCATTGTTTATTTAAATAATTTGACGGCGCTCTCGTTCCTCTCCTTACACCCTCCCCCCTCCCATGACCTAATTCAAGATGGCGGTCTGGTGAAAATCGTGAGAAAACGACTGCATGTGTCTAGCTGCTGGACTGAGAGAGAAATCATAATTGATAACTGTGTTCAGTGGTTGAGATGTCTATGCTGAAGTAGTAGTATTAATAGTAGCCAAGCATGTAAAGACTTTGTCGGTAGCAATGATATTTGGTAAAGGGGAATACGTTTCATGAAATAATGAATATGCAGCAGGATGGAGCTGGAGCTATGTTACACTTCACAACTCATTCTGACAAATGGGTTTGCTATAACTGTAGATCTACATCTACATTGATACTCCGCAAGCCACCCAACGGTGTGTGGCGGAGGGCACTTTACGTGCCACTGTCATTACCTCCCTTTCCTGTTCCAGTCGCGTATGGTTCGCGGGAAGAACGACTGTCTGAAAACCTCCGTGCGCGCTCTAATCTCTCTAATTTTACATTCGTGATCTCCTCGGGAGGAATAAGTAGGGGAAGCAATATATTCGATACCTCATCCAGAAACGCACCCTCTCGAAACCTGGCGAGCAAGCTACACCGCGATGCAGAGCGCCTCTCTTGCAGAGTCTGCCACTTGAGTTTATTAAACATCTCCGTAACGCTATCACGGTTACCAAATAACCCTGTGACGAAACGCGCCGCTCTTCTTTGGATCTTCTCTATCTCCTCCGTCAGACCGATCTGGTACGGATCCCACACTGATGAGCAATACTCAAGTATAGGTCGAACGAGTGTTTTGTAAGCCACCTCCTTTGTTGATGGACTACATATTCTAAGCACTCTCCCAATGAATCTCAACCTGGTACCCGCCTTACCAACAATTAATTTTATATGATCATTCCACTTCAAATCGTTCCGCACGCATACTCACAGATATTTTACAGAAGTAACTGCTACCAGTGTTTGTTCCGCTATCATATAATCATACAATAAAGGATCCTTCTTTCTATGTATTCGCAATACATTACATTTGTCTATGTTAAGGGTCAGTTGCCACTCCCTGCACCAAGTGCCTATCCGCTGCAGATCTTCCTGCATTTCGCTACAATTTTCTAATGCTGCAACTTCTCTGTATATTACAGCATCATCCGCGAAAAGCCGCATGGAACTTCCGACACTATCTACTAGGTCATTTATAGATATTGTGAAAAGCAATGGTCCCATAACACTCCCCTGTGGCACGCCAGAGGTTATTGAACGTCTATAGACGTCTGTCCATTGATAACAACATGCTGTGTTCTGTTTGCTAAAAACTCTTCAATCCAGCCACACAGCTGGTCTCATATTCCATAGGCTCTTACTTTATCAGGCGACAGTGCAGAACTGTATCGAACGCCTTCCGCAAGTCAAGAAAAATAGCATCTACCTGGGAGCCTGTATCTAATATTTTCTGGGTCTCATGAACAAATAAAGCGAGTTGGGTCTCACACGATCGCTGTTTCCGGAATCCATGTTGATTCCTACATAGTAGATTCTGGGTTTCCAGAAATGACATGATACGCGAGCAAAAAACATGTTCTAAAATTCTACAAGACATCGACGTCAGAGATATAGGTCTATAGTTTTTGCGCATCTGCTCGACGACCCTTCTTGAAGACTGGGACTACCTGTGCTCTTTTCCAATCATTTGGAACCTTCCGTTCCTCTAGAGACTTGCGGTACACGGCTGTTAGAAGGGGGGCAAGTTCTTTCGCGTACTCTGTGTAGAATCGAATTGGTATCCCATCAGGTCCAGTGGACTTTCCTCTATTGAGTGATTCCAGTTGCTTTTCTATTCCTTGGACACTTATTTCGATATCAGCCATTTTTTCGTTTGTGCGAGGATTTAGAGAAGGAACTGCAGTGCGGTCTTCCTCTGTGAAACAGCTTTGGAAAAAGGTGTTTAGTATTTCAGCTTTACGCGTGTCATCCTCTGTTTCAATGCCATCATCATCCCGTAGTGTCTGGATATGCTGTTTCGAGCCATTTACTGATTTAACGTAAGACCAGAACTTCCTAGGATTTTCTGTCAAGTCGGTACATAGAATTTTACTTTCGAATTCAATGAACGCTTCACGCATAGCCCTCCTTACGCTAACTTTGACATCGTTTAGCTTCTGTTTGTCTGAGAGGTTTTGGCTGCGTTTAAACTTGGAGTGCAGCTCTCTTTGCTTTCGCAGTAGTTTCCTAACTTTGTTGTTGTACCACGGTGGGTTTTTCCCGTCCCTCACAGTTTTACTCGGCACGTACCTGTCTAATACGCATTTTACGATTGCCTTGAACTTTTTCCATAAACACTCAACATTGTCAGTGTCGGAACAGAAATTTTCGTTTTGATCTGTTAGGTAGTCTGAAATCTGCCGTCTATTACTCTTGCTAAACAGATAAACCTTCCTCCCTTTTTTTGTATTCCTATTAACTTCCATATTCAGGGATGCTGCAACGGCCTTATGATCACTGATTCCCTGTTCTGCACTTACAGAGTCGAAAAGTTCGGGTCTGTTTGTTATCAGTAGGTCCAAGATGTTATCTCCACGAGTCGGTTCTCTGTTTAATTGCTCGAGGTAATTTTCGGATAGTGCACTCAGTATAATGTCACTTGATGCTCTGTCCCTACCACCCGTCCTAAACATCTGAGTGTCCCAGTCTATATCTGGTAAATTGAAATCTCCACCTAAGACTATAACATGCTGAGAAAATTTATGTGAAATGTGTTCCAAATTTGCTCTCAGTTGTTCTACCACTAATGCTGCTGAGTCGGGAGGTCGGTAAAAGGAACCAATTATTAACCTAGTTCGGTTGTTTAGTGTAACCTCCACCCATAATAATTCACAGGAACTATCCACTTCTACTTCACTACAGGATAAACTACTACTAACAGCGACGAACACTCCACCACCGGTTGCATGCAATCTATCCTTTCTAAACACCGTCTGTACCTTTGTAAAAATTTCGGCAGATTTTATCTCTGGCTTAAGCCAGCTTTCTGTACCTATAACGATTTCAGCTTCGGTGCTTTCTATCAGCGCTTGAAGTTCCGGTACTTTACCAACGCAGCTTCGACAGTTGACAATTACAATACCGATTGCTGCTTGGTCCCCGCATGTCCTGACTTTGCCCCACACCCGTTGAGGCTGTTGCCCTTTCTGTACTTGCCCAAGGCCATCTAACCTAAAAAACCGCCCAGCCCATGCCACACAACCCCTGCTACCCGTGTAGCCGCTTGTTGCGTGTAGTGGACTCCTGACCTATCAAGCGGAACCCGAAACCCCACCACCCTATGGCGCAAGTCGAGGAATCTGCAGCCCACACGGTCGCAGAAACGTCTCAGCCTCTGATTCAGACCCTCCACTCGGCTCTGTACCAAAGGTCCGCAGTCAGTCCTGTCGACGATGCTGCAGATGGTGAGCTCTGCTTTCATCCCGCTAGCGAGACTGGCAGTCTTCACCAAATCAGATAGCCGCCGGAAGCCAGAGAGGATTTCCTCCGATTCATAGCGACACACATCATTGGTGCCGACATGAGCGACCACCTGCAGATGGGTGCACCCTGTACCCTTCATGGCATCCGGAAGGACCCTTTCCACATCTGGAATGACTCCCCCCGGTATGCACACGGAGTGCACATTGGTTTTCTTCCCCTCTCTTGCTGCCATTTCCCTAAGGGGCCCCATTACGCGCCTGACGTTGGAGCTCCCAACTACCAGTAAGCCCACCCTCTGCAACTGCCCGGATCTTGCAGACTGAGGGGCAACCTCTGGAACAGGACAAGCAGCCATGTCAGGCCGAAGATCAGTATCAGCCTGAGACAGAGCCTGAAACCGGTTCGTCAGACAAACTGGAGAGGCTTTCCGTTCAGCCCTCCGGAATGTCTTTCGCCCCCTGCCACACTTTGAAACGACCTCCCACTCCACCACAGGTGAGGGATCAGCCTCAATGCGGGCAGTATCCCGGGCAACCACAGTCTTAGTCCGATCAGGGGATGCGTGGGACGAGCTGGCCGTCCCCGACAAACCCCCATCCGGACCCCCACAGTGATGCCCATTGGCAACAGCCTCAAGCTGTGTGACCGAAGCCAACACTGCCTGAAGCTGGGAGCGAAGGGATGCCAACTCAGCCTGCATCCAAACACAGCAGTTGCAATCCCTATCCATGCTAAAAACTGTTTTGCCAAGAACGTCTGAACTAATCTACAGAGAGCGCAAATAAATCGACAAAATTTAAACGGTTATTAAAATACAAGATTGCCTAGTAAATGCAGTAATGCTGCTACTTGCGCACTGCTGACACTGCTCGGCGGCGGAAGGAGACTAAGCGAAATTACACTATTCAGGTACTAAAACGCGATGCTACACTCTCAAATACTATAAAACGCCCGAAATTTATGAATTAAACAATGCAAGTACCAAAAACACGCAAAGAAATTAAGAATTAAACTATGTAACAAACGAGTGAGCTAGGAGTATACGACTTGCTGCACAGCTGCTTATCCAACGGCGGCAGGGGGCACTTATCATTCGATAAGTTTAGTCTAGTCAGACTTCTGAAGTGCAAGAGGGAAGATCTTCACACCAAAGCCTCCATGGCCTTCGTACATCTCATAGCTGGCAAATGGAGGTAGGGGGGCAACAGGGGTGCTGGTGAATTTTGTTAGTGTGGGTTGCATCATCAGGGGCAGGTATGCACTCAGGGGCAAACCTGTTAGTCTCCACTGATTGACAGGTTCTTAACCTATTGTTTTGTTAAGTGATTTTCCATGTCACCCCCATTTCCTTAAACTATTGTACCGCCTTTGATACCAAATTAAGTAATTAGTTATGTCTTCCCACTATTTTCTGACATGCTCTTCGAATTTCACGTGCTTTTGAACGCCATTTCTGTTGCATTCTTCTTTGTCACCCACCCCCTTAAACTGCTGTACTGCGTTTTACATAAAAATTATGCAAATTACCCTATTGTTCTGCACTTAACCTGCTGTTCTGCTCCATGTCACCCACTCACACATACACCCTCCCCTTAACTATTGTACCACCAACTCCACATGGATAGAAAAAATTTATGCATACTAATTAAATCAGTATTCTTCACATGTATGGGGTAGTTCTTCTTAATTCACAGCATCCTATTGGTTGGCAAAATCGATGGAATATAGTTTAAACAAAAGATCGCTAATAAAAAAACACATCTGGATGCCGGAGTCTGGGTGCATCGGCGAGCCCCGTGAATGGGGATGCTGCCATTAGCTGCCCAGTGATACATAGGTGTACATTCAGGACCTGCAAACATGAGGCAGGGACATTCCTTTCATACTTGACATTAGAGGAATTCCTGTCGAAATAAGTGTTTACCTAGGCACCATTGCTGGTGCAATGACGCATAACTGACGTGTGGGTCCAGTGCCGAGAGATGTTGCAATGCTGCCCAGAATAGCAGCACAGGGTACACTGCTCCTAGCAATCCTAACAGTACAGCCCGTCTGTCAGTGAATTTACACATCAAACTGCTGCTGCCCTCTTTTTTTCTGCAGATGAGACTTTCAGTGGCAAAATGCTATTTTACACTGACTGCGATATTGGACTGAGATTAAAACTAGCAAACTACCCTCCATATCGTCAGTTACGAAAAGACTCTTACTCAACTACACTGCTCTCCCACTGAGGACATGAGCTTGAATATTAGAGTGTGAAACCGATCTCTAATCCAGTGATATACCACCGTGTACCATGTCGATGGAGTAAACATACAGTTCATATCATGCACCATACAAAATCGCCCTTTTTACATCTTTCATACATATACCGCGAAGACAGACAGCATAAGCACATGCACCATAGGTATACTCACGGCACTAGATATTTCCCACGAGGGCGGGTGGTCATCCACTCCCAAAGTGTGACCAGTGCGCCCTCCATAGGTAGAAGTCACACTCAGAACTGTTGTGCAAGGACAGGTTCTTTTCCTCCTTGGCACAAACGCGTTACTGTTTCTGGTCTGGGCCTGCTTGCTTGCTTTTCTACACACATCTCCAGACTCTGGGAATACAAGAACATATGTAATTTTGCATGGTTTGCTAGAATATTATACCATTTTCGCGGTACTTCTCGATATCAAGCACATAGCAATATCGTTTGCATATAAGTAGCGCTTTCATGACATAGCTCCAGAGATAAGGACTGGAAATTATTTCTCTAGAAACCCTACACTGTAGATAGGTGGAGCGTGCTGTAAACCACAGAGTAACTAGAAACTTATCCCATCTGTGAAGACCATTATGTGAGAAATCAAAAAAATAGAGGAAACTGATATTTCCACTCATGAATACCAGTGTCAGTGATGTAACAGATTCCGCATCATCCTTATAATTTACAAAGTCAACTAAGGTATTTCTCACGTCTAGAGAACCAGCAAATGTGTCTTCCACCTGTCTTTCACCTGCTAGATGCACACCCCCCAATCGATGTCCTCTCAACTAAATAAAGACACGAAATGTGAAGAATCAGTCAACCGAACAATTTACATGGGAGGGCATAATGGTCCAGCTCAAACATATGTCCATGTTGAATCCTCTAAGATTTACATGCGATCACGAAAGCTACCCAACACATACTAAGTATTAGCTCTGTATTCGACCGTCTAGACGACGGTTGTCAACTACATTCCTACATTCCTATACTCCCAACAGACCTTTCCATTCGGACAGCTCCCACTGTTAATGGGAAACGTGAGTCAGTCCCACACAGGTCACCAGCGCTGCACGCCAAGCACCTCTAGACAGAATTATCCTAGGAAATGAGTCACATATATATTTGATCGCTATACTTATAATTAAATGTTACGATCGCGGTCTCAATTGCACGACGTTTGATAATGAGCGAATATCGGAAATACACCCTGCTGACAGCTGTGGCTCTCGAAATAGAAATATCTGTACGATTCTTATGACTTGACATACTCCCCTTTGTTATCACAGTACTTGACGTCAGATCCATACCTTCCTTACAAATGGACGTCATTTCTTTTGCACATGTCGGAAACAAAAAAGCATAATTTGTAAGCATGATGCTCACGGCGAACCTATCACACACACACCCTACTACTAAGTATAATACTTCGCCAATAAATGATTGCCAGCGATAGAAAATAATACTGACCGAAAATCAACGAGGGCTGGACATGTCCAATAAGTTTTCTTGCGAGTAGTACCTCTGTGTCATAGAAAGAAAGTAATCGTCTTACAAACCTCCACATGATAAAAAACACAACCATATTACCATCACAAGTGGTCTTGGTTCTGCAAGTGCATACAAGTACCCTTGTTAAAAGCTATAATGGTTTTATAAATCTACATATGGCATTACCTCTGAATGAAGTGGTGGATAGTATCAGACCTACACATCGCAGACGGTGCAAGCTCGCAATAAAATTACTGCATTTTGAAAGCAATTCGGCTAAGGAGCTTGGTAAGAAACCAGAATTTGCAACTCCCTCACGCCGCCGCCACCACCAGATATTTCTCCTGTATTTGTAGCGCATACTGTCTCGATACCATGTCAGAGGTTCTGCGATATACCCACTGAGTTAGAGGTGATGGTTGATTGAGAGGGATCACGAACAGTAGTAGATGGTGTGCTAATTGAGGTCGTATGAAATGTACACCAGCATTTCAGATCGCTAGTATTACGCTATCCACTACAAATGACGTCTATGATTTGGAATCAAGTCCTCCAGTTCAACCACATACCTGCGTTGGATTGCAGCCACATGTGAATCATACTTCTGACACTCTCATTTCTCGAAATGTGCCACCTTTCTCGAACCTATCTGCTACAGTAAAGTTCCAACATGGTTTTAAGTAGCCCCTATGCATCTTGCAACCACCCCACATACTCAGCACTATTGTCCCTGCAGCTTTGTGCATGTGATTGTTCCAATGAAAGTCGGAACTGAGTAGAAGTCGAAGAAAGTTATTTCTACCACCTTCTGCAACCTGTGCAGAAACAGGCGAAACTGATTTACTGCGACATAACTGTGTTTTGACGATTCGGTGGAATCGAAGCCTGCTCCTCCAACATGAGGTAGTATAAAAGACAGTACAGGAACAGGGGGAAGGACATCGATTTTACTACTGCATTGTGGTGCTTCTCCAAACTACAAGCAGATACTACAGATCCACATCCCTCAGAGCCCATTCACGTCTATCACAAAACATTCTATCGTTGTTACTCTGAAGTGAAAAATTACGAACTATCATAGCTCCTATAACTTCATCAGATAGAAAACTCGATAAGATTTTTACCACATCTCTCTCCTCCCATATATCGAAAGCAAGTACCGCATGCATGCTGCCTTCGAACAAATGTGACGATCCTATTAAATATACAGGTATTGATCCACTGTGCAGACCAGTTTAAAGTTTCATCACCTGTACTGTAGGAGGATGACCGTATCCCACAGACTATACTGTAAGTTGCAAGAGACACCACCTTTGACCCCATGTCATTGTTTGAAACATTGTTTTTTTTTCTCTGCTGTAACACGCTTTGTACACTGCCATACATCTTGTTTTTCTGCCATGTCCTCGTGGTCTGTGTCAGGTTCTAAAGCGACATTAACACGTTCTGATCCATTGCCTCTTGCAAAAAGCTAGACGTCACACGGTGTAAATCATGTTGTTATTGCCCCTACCGTAACATGCCGCACACAGTGCATGATTTTAAATAAAAAACAGTTACAACACAACGAACCTGGAAGAGTTTGGCGGCGTTGTGGAGAGTCTCCAAACTGCTGTCCAAAAGTGATTGACTACCTCTACATTTAAACTCATCTGTCACAGTGACGGAGTACGTGATGGCTCTCTGTTCCATTTCGACTGATTCCTCATACTAAAGTCATGTACGCAATCACTGTTTTGGTGCTATCCGTCCCCAGAAAGTGTTGTCCCTCCACCAAAACTCTTTCAACTCAAACAAGCGATGTCGGTCAAAATGGCTCTGAGCACTATGCGACTTAACTTCTGAGGTCATCAGTAGCCTAGAACTTAGAACTAATTAAACCTAACTAACCTAAGGACTTCACACACATCCATGCCCGAGGCAGGATTCGAACCTGCGACCGTAGCGAACGCTCGGCTGCAGACTGTAGCGCCTAGAACACCATGGCCACTCCAGCCGGCAAGCGATGTCAGTCAATGATTATGTGGTAACCAACAACCTACCAGTGGCTGGATGGCTCGGAAAAGACAGCCCCAACGTACTGTAATAATAAGCATTATAGTTGATTGTGTGAACAATTTTACCATTTTTACAGCAACTTCAACATTGACCTATGGTGTGCATGCGGTATTTGTTTTCGATATTTGGGAGGAGAGAGATGTGGTAAAAATCTTATCGAGTTCTCTATCAGATGAAGTTAGTGGAGCTTCTATAGTTCGTAATTTTTCTCTGGTGGATGGTTCAGAATAACGATGATAGAATGTTAGGTGATAAATGTGAATGAGCGCTGAGGGATGTAGATCTGTAGTATCTGCTTGTAGTTTGGAGAAGCACCACAATGCAGTAGCAAAATCGATGTCCTTCCCCCTGTTCCCATGCTGTCTTTTATACTACCTCGTGTTGCAAGAGCAGGCTTTGTTTCCGCCGAATGCTGAAAACATAGTTCTGTCACAGTAATTCAGCTTCGCCTGATTCTACACAGGCTGCAGAAGGTGGTAGAAATAACTTTCTTCGACTTCTACTCAGTTCCGACTTTCATTGGAACAATCACAAGTGCAAAGCTGCAGGGACAGTAGTGCAGAGTATGTGGGGTGGTTGCAAGATGCATAGGGGCTACCTAAAACCATGTTGGAACTTTACTATAGCAGATAGGTTCGAGCAAGGTGGCTCGTTCTGAGATATGAGAGTGTCAGAAGTATGATTCACTTGTGGCTGTGGTCCAACGCAGGTATGTGGTTGAATGGGAGGACTTGATTCCAAATCATAGACGTCATTTGTAGCCGATTGCGTAACACTACTGCTCTCAAAAGCTGGTGTACATTTCGTACGACCTAAATCAGCACACCATCCAATACCGTTTGTGATGCTTCTCAATCAATCATTGCCTATAACTCAGTGGACTTATCGCAGAACCTCTGACATGACATCAAGACAGAATGCATTACAAATAGAGGAGAAATATCAAGCGGCAGCAGTGTGAGGGAGTTGCAAGTACTGGTTTCATTCCATGCCCCATAGTCGAATTACTTTCAAAATGCGGTACTTTTATTACGAGGTTACACCGTCGGCGACGTTTTGGTCTGTTACTATACACTCCGGCAATCACCGTCTATATTCTGTGTCTCTAAAAGACCACTTCATTAAGAGGTAATGCCATACATAGATTTATAAAACCAGTAAAACTTTTAACATGGATACTTGTATGCACCTGTAGAATCAAGACCGCTTGTGATGGTAATATGGTTGTCATTTTCAACATATGGAGGTTTGTAAGACGATTACGCCTTTCTTTCCATGACATAGTGGTACCACTAGCAAGAAAACTTATTGGACATGTCCACCTATCGTTGATTTTCTATCAGTATTACTTTCTATCACCGGCCATCATTTATTGGTGAAGTATTATACTTAGTAGTAGGGGGTGCATGATAGGTTCGCCATGAACATCAGGCTTATAAATTGTGTGGTGGTGTTCTGACATTTGAAAAGGAAATGACTATGTAAATTCGTAAGGAAGGTGTGGATTTGATGTCGAGTACTGTGATAGCAAAGGGGAGAGTATGTCAAGTCATAAGAGTGTTACAGATATTTCTATTTCGAGAGCCAGAGCCGTCAGCAGGGTATATTTCCGATATTCACTCATTGTCGAATGTCGTTCAATTGAGACTGCGATTGTAATATTTAATTGTAGGTATATGAGACCGATTTCCTAGGATAATTCTCTCTAGGGGTGCTTAACTTGGAGCGCCGGTAACCTGTGTGGGGATGATTCACGTTTCCCATTACCAGTGGGAGCTGTCCAAATGGAATGTAGGAATGCAGTTGACAACCGTATCGTCCCCTAGACGGCAGGATAGGGAGCTAATACTAGTATGTGTTGGGTAGCTTTCGTGATCACGTGGAAACCTAAGAAGATTTAACATGGCCATGTGTTTGCACTTGACCATTATCCCCTCCCATGCAAATTGTTCGATCGACTGTTTCTTCATATTTCATGTCTGTATCTAGTTGAGAGGACATTGATTGAGAGGTGTGCATCTTGGAGGTGAAAGACAGGTGGAAGACATGTTTGCTGGTTTTCTAGACATGAGAAACACCTTAGCTGACTTTGTAAATTATAGGGATGATTCGGAATCTGTTACATCACTGACACTGGTATTCACAAGTGGAAATATCAGTTTCCTCTATTTTTTCGAGTTACCACGTAAAGGTCTACGCAGACAGGATAGGTTTCTAGTTATTCTGTGGTTTACAGTACGCTCCACCTACCTGTAGTGTAGAGTTTCTAGAGAAATAATTTCCAGTCCTTATCTCTGGAACTATGTCATGAAAGCGCTACTTATATGCAAACGATATTGCTATGTGCTTGATATCGAGAAGTACCGCGAAAATGGTATAATATTCTAGCAAACCATGCAAAATTACATATGTTCTTGTATTCCCAGAGTCTGGAGATGTGTGTAGAAAAGCAAGCAAGCAGGCCCAGGCCAGAAACAGTAACGCGTTTGTGCCAAGGAGGAAAAGAACCTGTCCTTGCACAACAGTTCTGAGTGTGACTTCTACCTATGGAGGGCGCGCTGGTCACGCTTTGGGAGTGGATGACCACCCGCCCTCGTGGGAAATATCTAGTGCCGTGAGTATACCTATGGTGCATGTGCTTATGCTGTCTGTCTTCGCGGTATATGTATGAACGATGTAAAAGGGGTGACTTTGTATGGTACAGGATATGAGTTGTATGTTTACTACATCGACATGGTACGTGGTGATATATCGCTGGCTCGTGTGCTCAGTGGGAGAGAAGTGTAACTGAGTAGGAGTCTTTCCGTGTTTGACGATATATAGGGCACTTTGCAATGTTTAATTGTCGGTGCAATATCGCGATCTGTGTAAAATAGCTTTTTGTCGCTGAAGGTCTCGTCTGCAAAAAGAAAATGGTGGACGGTGCTTCCACGTCGGTGGCATCAGTACCTTGGTGGTAAATTCGGTAAGAGCCAATAACAATCATTCATTCACAAGACATCCTTTGTGCTGGGATGTAAGAGTCTCTACATAGCAGTGAGAACGTTATCAGCACGTCCAATTGTACCCTCTCATTTTCCTTGTTGTTATGTTGATAGTGATGTTGATTACAGTACACCAACCCATGTCGGTGATGTCTTTCCAAGCATTACGTCCGCGGGTGCAGTATTCATCATCACATATAGTATTGTTTGAGAGAATCTTGGCGGGATGCAGCACCTTCCAGAAGCGCTGATTCGAAGACTTTGTCACATAATTTCCTAGGATGGAGGAAAATCAAGACGTATAGGCGGTGTGATTTTTTCGGGCGCTGTACAGATATGAAAGTTAATTGCACTGTTTGTGTGAAATGCGTATATGTAGCAGTGCGAAGTTACTGTGGCTTACATTGTGGCATGATCAGAGAAAATGAGTGTGTATCCTATCACGAGGGATGTATAGATTCAGCACATCGATAAGTGCAAGGATATGAGAGAGATTTTTACGTGGAAAATTATGTGCGCTATAAATACTGAGATTCGTTCCAGAACCACAGGTGTCAAGAGGAACCTTACCTGTACATCGATCGTTGTCAGACTGTAGCAGCAATCGTAATATTTAATTGTAGTTACACTGGTAAATATGTTCCTGGCTCCTAAAATTCTTGTGAGTCTTGTGTGTATTTGATGATCTGTAGACACTTTTGCGGGGTTCAAATGCCAGTGCAATATGGCGATGTGTAGAAAACAGTTTTTTGCCGCTGAAACTCTCGTCTGCAGAAAAAAGAGGGCAGACAGTGCTCCCACTCTGGCAGCAGCAGCAGCAGCAGCAGCAGCAGCAGCAGCAGTAGTTTGGTGGGTAAATTCACTGACAGATGGGCTGTTCTGTTAGGATTGCTAGGAACAATGCACGCTGTGCTATTCTGGGAATCGTTGCAACATCCCTCAGTGCTGTACCCACACCTCAACTATGCGTCATTGTGCCAGCAATGGTGCCTAGGTAAAGACGTATTTCGACAGGAATTTCTTGGGTTTCAAGTGTGAAAGAGATTTCGCTGCTTCATGCTTGCAGGTCCTGAACGGAGACCTGTGTATCACTGAGCAGCTGCTGGCAGCATTGCCACTTCATGGGCTCCGCCGATGAACCCGGACTCTGGCGTCGGGGTCGGGCATCAGGTGGGTGGGTGTGTTTTTATTAGTGACCTTTTGCTTAAACTATATTACATCGATTTTGCCGACCAATAGGATGCTGTGAATTAAGAAAAAGTACCATATACATGTGAAGGATACCGATTTAATTAGTTTGCATAAATTTTTTATATCAACATGGAGTTAGTGATACAATAGTTAAGGGGAGGGTGTGTGCGAGTGGGAGCAGAACAGCAGGTTAAGTGCAGAACAATAGGTTAATCTGCATAATTTTTATGTAAAACGCAGTACAATATTTTAAGGGGTGGGTGACAAAGAAGAATGCACCAAATATAGCGATCAAAAGCACGTGAAATTCGAAGTGTGTGTCAGAAAATGGTGGGAGGACATAGGTTAAGTGCCAACTAAGGCCCTAACATTAGGTTGAGAAACCCAGTGCCGAACATTAGGTTATGCAACATGTTTGCCCCATGTAATTGATTCTTACAAAACCAATACGTTTATGGGCAGGAGAAATCCAGATCCACAAACTGATTTTCTTATAAATAAACATTATGCCCTTGGATTTGGTCTTATGAGATCCTTCCTCTCCACCACCACCAGCCCTCCATCTTGGATTTTGTCACAGAAGGGATGACAGCGCCCTATGATGGCAGTTCTGCATAGTAGGTGAGTTGGACCCTGGACCTTGTAGTGAAGACAGTTGATGGCAGTACTACCTCTAATTGTTTAAATAGAGATTGAAAATAAAAGTTTACCTCCAGCACAGGTAGAGTCCTTTCCCTGCCAATCCGTAGGAAGAGGTGGCGGTTGGATGATAGGTTAGTGGAGGTAGCCAAAGTGCCCTTTTCCCCCTTACTTTCTTAGGTTAGTGGAGGTAGCCATAGTGTGTTGCATTGTGCTGATGGAATTTGAACTTACCAGCATTTTGGGGGGGGGGACGAATGGGTGAGAGGTTAATTAATTGATCAATTTAATTCAGTAGTCAATCAAATTGATGTGTGAGAGGAGCTATTCCAATAACTCAGACATGAAAGTGTACGTATAGTAGCAAGGGGGTTTGGCGACGGGGAGGGGGTGGGGGGACAGTAGGATAATTGCCTATCAATTTAAAGGAAATTTGGGTGACATGGAAAACCGCTTAACAGAACAATAGGTTTAGTACCTGTCAATCAAAAGAGAAAAATAGGTTTGCCCCTGTGTGCATACCTGCCTGTGATGTATGCAACCCGCCCTAACAAAATTCACCAGCACCCTCCTTGCACCCCTCCTAACGGATATCTTTCATCTTTGAACATGAATTGTTTCAAGAATTGATGGTGTCAGAGGGGCTAAATGTACCACTGCACAAAGAAAGAGAAAGAGAGAGAGAGAGAGAGAGAGAGAGAGAGAGAGAGAAATATCTGAGACCTATGGCTGCAGTGGGTGGGCTTAAAGTAGAAGATACACTCTGTTTTCTGTATGTCTGTCATGGATGGTTCAGGGAGGAAGGCAGAGTGGCTTCAGGTCTGCTCTCAGCATCACATGGTCACAAAGAACGAAGGCTGAGGTGTCCCTCGTGAGACAGGATGTATGCCTAGGATTGGTGCACGGTCGAGCATGCGCCCTGACCGGTGTGGCGCGGCCTGGCAGTTTTCGAGCCGCTTACGTGTGGTCCTGATTTCTGGCCAGCGTAGCTCCGTCTACGTTCGCCTTAATGGTTTTAATTTTGACTGACATAATCTTATGATTATGCGTCTTTATTGTTTTAATTTTTAATCTGTGACATGGCCAGTGTTTGGCTCACAAAATAATTTAATTTTTTGTTCTGAGGAAGATTCCATTACTGGAATCGAAACCTAGGTAAACGAGTAAAATTACCTTGCAACTGAAGGCTGAAAAAATTGTTTATTTGAAAACAAATAGGACCTGTCTATCCATCACCGTTTTTCTCTGTGTACTGTTTGGCTTTGCCAGCATACAGTTATTGGAGAATTATCATACCTAGTAGTAGGGGTTGTGTGACAGACTCGCTGTGATCAGCAGGATTATAATGTATGTTTGTGTTCCGACATGTGCAAAGATAATGGCTTTGGTCTGTCGTAAGAAAGGTGTGGATTTGACGTAGAAATCTGCGACAGCCGGAAGCGGAATAACAGATTATTTACGTGGACAATTAATTCCAGTCGTAAGTAAGGTACTGATATTTATATTTCCAGCTGTAATCGTAAGATTTAATTGTAAGTACAGTTATAAAATGTGTGTGGCGGGTTTCCTCGGACACTTACGCCTGGCTTGCGGGGAGTGCTTATTGGCGGTGTCCTGTGGCCGGAACGATCGACATTTCTGGTTTACAGTGGGAGCTGCCCAGACTGGAGAAGCTGGCTGGGTACAGGAATGTGTCTGACCTAACAATGTCGCCCTCTAGGCGGGTGAACAGCGAACTGATACTCAGTATATGTTTGGCAGCCTTCGTAATCGCATGTGTTCACCATGGAAATTTGAGATGATTCAATATGGGCATGGCGCTGGACAGCTATTGCCTCCCATGTAAATTGTCTTGTTGACTGCATCTACACAATTCCCAACATTATTTGTTTGAGAGAACATAAGATGGGTGGAAGACACATTTCCTGGTTCTCTAGACTTGAGAAACACCTTAGTTGACTTTGTGATTTGGAATGTATTGTATGGTTGTCTTAGGTATTCGTTAAAAAAATAAAAGCAGAACTAGCAGTTCCCTCTATTTTTTCGAGTTTCACGTAAAGATTCTCACAGACCAGAGAGTTTTGTAGTTCTCTGTGGTTTGCAATACGCCCCAACTAGAGTAATAATTTCCAATCCTTATCTTTGGAATAATACTGTGCAAGCGATAGTGCATTGCAAGCATTATTGCCATGTGCTTGATGTCGAGAACTATCGCGTAAATGGTATGACATTCTGGCAAACCATGTGAAAGTAGATATGTTATTGTAATCCCAGAGTATGGAAGTGGGTGTGGAAAGCATGGCAGCAAGCAAGCTAACAGCTATGGTCCAGAAACAGTAACGTCTTTGTGCCGAGATGGACTGGCCTACTCCTGTACAACAGTTCGGTTTCATGCTGAAAAAAATTCAAGCTTTTCTCGCCAGTAGCAGATCTGTGTAATTGAGGAAGTGTCTTTGGCGATAATTTCCGTATTTCATGATCTATATACCACTTTTTCATAGTTTTACTGTCAGTACAATACGAGTGCTCTATTTTTTTTCGATATATACAAGAGAGTCTCGTCTGCAGAGTGTGGTGGACAGTGCTCTCTCATCATCATCATCATCAGCAGCAGCAGCAGCAGGCGCAGTTTGTCGGGTAAATTGAGTGAGACCCAATCGTAATGTTCAGTTCGAAAGAGATCCTTTGTACAGGGCTTAGGACCATCTGCAGACTGGTTTGAACAAGACTGGGCAAAGGTATCTACGGAAAGTTCTGTGGCATCTGAGAGTAACGTGTTGCCTTCTTTGTTCGAGTGCTCAGACACAAGTTCAAGCGTACCATCCTCCTCTTGCTGGATGCTGTCCCTCATCCACCACTGTGGCTTTAGAGCACCGACAGACCAGCAACTGTAGGACATCGAAAATTCACCGAAAATTCCAACCATTTTTTTCTCGGTTGTAGGACAGTGTTTCGAATTCTGCTTGTGTAATTGAACTGATTTTCCCGTCTGTGCTTAGACAGTGCTTCGAGAGGTGAGCAAAATGTCTCTCACCAGCAGCAGCAAATACAAAACTTACAGAAAAGTGACAAACATAACAGCAGCTGTAGGACTCAGAAATTTTGCTCTCTCTCTCTGGGACTGCCTTCCAGCAAGTAGTTGAAACTCAAAAAGTGGTGCAGTGATTCTCGGAATAACACGTGTAATTGTTTAAATATTTTCACATCATCTGCAAAGCGCTCTCTCTCTCTCTCTCTCTCTCTCTCTCTCTCTCTCTCTCTCTCTCTCTCTCTCTCTCTCTCACACACACTCTGTGCAGTGGTCCATTTACTTCCAGTAATATCTTCAAATTAAGTTTGTGACATTATTCTGCAAAACCAGATGTAATAATTCTTGAAGCACTTCATGTTCAAGACAAGACCTCTTGTAAGTTGGAAGACTGACTGACTGACTGACTGCCTCGACTTTTATTGAGTGATCCACAGTTAATGCACACGCATTTGTTAGTATGAGCTGCGAAGTGTAGCTCAGCCCATATTCATTATTTCATGAACAATGTTCGTCTTCACGAAATATCGATGCTACTGACACAGTTCTCAGGTGCTAATGAACTCCTCTTCCAGCACAGACGTTTTGTCCATTGAACACAGTACACAATTACGTTCGCATTTCCAGTCCAGTAGCTGGAAGGGGGCCAAGTCCTCTCTCTGCCATTTTTTCGCCAGACCGACATCTTGGATTACATCACAGGAGAAGAGAGGGAAAGGGAAGACGGCGGCCTCAGGTGACGGTGTTTCAAACTAGGTCAGTTGCACTCCAGACCACATCGTGAACACCCTGGACGGAGCTACTGCCTATGACAACTCAGATTGTTTAAATAAACAATGCTTGCATAATAAAGACTTACTTCCATGCTATCCAGCACCTCAGCATAGAGTCCTTTCCCCGGCAATTTCCAGATGGATGAGGGGAGTCGGGGAGGGGAGGGTGTTAAGTTAGTGGAGGTAGCCGAATTAACCTGTTTTCCCACTAAAATTTGAACTTCCCATCCTGACGTCACTGCGATGTTGCCACATCTATGGCCACCGTATTGGACCTCATCTTGAATAAATTTGGCGATAAAGAAAGGTGGGGTTGTACCCGCCTTGGTCCACAACTAACGGCTCAACAGAGGAATGCGTGTTCACGATGTATGTAAGTTATTTGGAGAGTGGCTGGAATGTGTGAAAGAGTGTGAGAATCCACGATGTGACAGGTGAATATGTGCATTGCATCCCATGGAATCCACTTTAAACATCTGTGTGACGTGGATGCGTTGCAGCTCTGTACTTTGTTGAAGAAATTTTACGATTAAAAGATAGGGAAAATTCCCTACCCAGCTGCTACCGGCTCCCCCTAGAGGAAGTACGATTTTAAATATGTAAATATGAGTGTTGCCAGCACTGTGTGCTCCCAGATCACTAGTCGCTTCTGACTAGGAAAGCGCTCGTTCATTTCTTTCCTGGTCGCATGATACGACGTGAAAGCGCTATCAGTTGGCTTGGACGTTCGCCTCGTTTGAAACCCCGAGACATTTATCTGTAGGGGTATACGCAAAGAGGTAATCTGTGTAAAAGTTCCAACGACGGAAGAGTGTTTAGAGCTTCATATTGTAGCAGCGAGTGCAATGTCACGGAATGGATCTTAAGTTTGCTCAGATATACCGGGTGTTCAAAGAGTCGGTATAAATTTGAAAACTTAATAAACCACGGAATAATGTAGATAGAGAGGTAAAAATTGACACACATGCTTGGAATGACATGGGGTTTTATTAGAACAAAAAAAAAAGTTCACAAAATGTCCGACAGATGGCGCTGGACAGCAAAACATCAGTAACTGCGCATGACAATCGTGTATAAAAGGAGCTGTAATGAGAGAGAGAATCAGATGTGCCAGCTGTCGCAGCATGTTGACGTTACCTGAAAAGGCGCTTTTACTGAATCTGTATTATCAGAATGGGGAATGTGCTAGTTCAGCGTTACGATCCTATCGTCATAGGAAGGGGATTCGATCGGGTAAAGGTCCGCTGACAAATGCAGCTGTGGCGAGAATGATTTCGAAGTTCGAAGCCACGGGTTGTTTAGACGATAGACCCCTTAGTGGCCGACCGAGCACAAGGCGTAATGCTGCTGAGACAGTTCAGGAAGAAATGGAGACTGTAGCGGGTTCGTCTATGCACGGGGAAGTCAGCGCTCGTGCAGTCGCACGTCCCACCATGCTACTGTTTGGTTGGCACTTAGGCGTACCCTCCGATGCTAACCGTACAAAATCCATCGGCATCATGAACTGTTACCTGGCGATTTAGTGGAGCGCAGGGCATTTGCGGTGTGGGCGTTTCAAAAGATGGCGGAAGATGACGATTATTTGAGTAACGTGTTGTGGACCAACGAAGCTCATTTCATGCTCTGAGGGTCTGTCAACGCCCACAACTGCAGAATTTGGGCTACCGAAAATCCTAGAACTCTCGTGGAAACTCCATTGCACGACGAGAAAGTCACGGTATGGGTTGGGTTTACCACATCTACCGTTAGAGGGCCTTTTTTCTTCGAGGAAGTGCGTGCATCTGGGTTTGTAACTGCTACCGTGACGGGTGAGAGGTACGCCGACATGTTACAGAATCGCATCATCCCCAGCCTGGCTGATAAACACCTTCTGGAACGTACGGTGTTTGTTAAGGATGGCGCTCCACCCCATATTGCTAGACGCGTGAAAGATCTCTTGAGCTCGTCGTTTGGTGATGATCGTGTGCTCAGCTGCCACTTTCGTCATGCTTGGCCTCCCAGGTCCCCAGACCTCAGTCCGTGAGATTACCGGCTTTGGGGCTACCTGAAGTCGCAAGTGTATCGTGATTGACCGACATCTCTAGGAATGTTGAAAGACAACATCCAACGCCAATGCCTCACCATAACTCCGGACATGCTTTACAGTGCTGTTCACAACATTATTCCTCGACTACAGCTGTTGTTGGGGAATGATGGTGGACATATTGAGGATTTCCTGTAAAGAAAATCTTTGCTTTGTCTTACTTTGTTATGCTAATTATTGCTATTCTGATCAGATGAAGAGCCATCTGTCGGACATTTTTGAACTTTTTTATTTTTTTGGTTCTAATAAAACCCCATGTCATTCCAAGCATGTGTGTCAATTTGTACCTCTCTATCTACATTACTCCCTGATTTATTCAGTTTTCAATTTTATACTGACTTTTTGATCACCTGGTACTTGCACCAGCAACCAAAAGTGGATGGTGAGGATTTCGAACACTTGAAGGAATGAAGCGAGTTTTAAGCAAGTGTTTATGAGACGTTATTTGTGATTTCCTTTACTTTACCGTTGCTGTCATTTGTTAATCGTCATAAAAACAGCTGACCTAAAACTCCTGCCGATCCACTGCAAAGTGGGTGGGTATGTTGCACACCATCAGCTGGGCCACGATTAGCGGTGCAGTCAGGGAGCGTGAGTGAGGCCGTGAGTTCGGTCGATAAAAGAGCGTCCCGAACGGCTGTGCCGGCCGCTACGTCAGCGGGTAGCATCATCAGAGCGTCGCCTGAACATGCAGTACACAGGTGACGAATTCGACGACTGGCTGCCCAGCTGGACGAGTCTCAGCAGGGCCGCAGCGCGGAGCTGCGGGAGGCAGGGTTCTCCTTGATACGTGCGCCGATGGTGGTACAAAAGTACCCAGGTAGCGTAGAGTTAATGAATTCATTCATCAGGAATTAATAGCAAGTGTACTCCGATGTGAACTGAATAGCAAGTCACTTCTTGAAATGGAGCATTAGTACTTGTGGCAGCCGAAGGCTTGTTTGATGGTCACTGAATCATTAAACATGTACTTTATAAAGTGGAAATCCTGTTGGGAGTAAACTCACTCTGAGTGAAACGCTGTTCTGTGCTGTGGTTCGACTACTGTCCTAAATATCGCTCGGCGTTAGCATCCAATTGGGACTAGCTCTCGTCACGCCTGTTGCGGAAGAGAATAGGTCTGTGCACCGCACGGTCTCCAGCGGTGCTTTTTTCACCTCTTAGTGGTCCGTTGGAGCACAGTCCTCTGTCAAGAACAGTGTCCCCTGCGTGCTAAGCAGCTTCGAGGCACTAGTGTGATGTTGACTGCTGACACCAGAGGTGTTAAAGGTCGCACAGAATTCTTCCCCCCCCCCCCCCCCTCTTCTCTACGGAATGGAGGAAACCGTAAAGCCAATCTTCATGTCCCTATAGCAGGCAGGCTCGGTGGTGGTTTCTGGAACAAAATAAACTGGCAGTTTCTGGGTACCATAAGATGGACCACAGCGACGTGCTGTCCTGAAGTGTCGTATGCTAGTAAATTGGAGACGAGTGCTGGAAACCAATGATGACATTCCTTGGTAAAAAGAAGGGCCGTGCTGGGTCTTCAAACAGGACACCATGCGAATAGAGCACAGAGAGGAGTGGTCTGTGGTATGTAGGGTGCAAAGTTTGCACTGATGAGTGTGTCTATGAAATTTTGGTAGGAGATGAGCTGTCGTATCTGGTTGATCTGTAGAAGGGCAGAAATGTGTGATGCATCGGCTAGAGGATGGTGACGGTGAAGTTCAGACAATTGAGTTTTTAAAAGTGTGGGCTAAACGTCCGTCGGTTACATTTAGGGCAGCATGGAAGAGTGCTGTGTGAATTACGACAATGCCGTTTCTGTAGCAAAAAGCGGGGTATTCTGCAGATGCAAACGGGGGAACATCTTCTGTGACATTGGTGACAAGAAATGTTTTTCTACGTCGGTACCTTAGTGTGAGAACTGTACCGCCTGCCAGAGCTGCCGACGGTACCCGCAGAAGAGGTGAGCGCACTGAAAACGCTTTTGTAGAATTCTGAAAGTAGTTCCATTCTTTAATGTAGGTGAGCCATCCCACCTGCAGCTTAAGGGACGGACAAGTTTGAAAGCACGAAAATTTGAAAAATTCATTATTTTTTCCATGTAAAACATAAAGTTATGGTAAATTGGGTGGTATGGTTTTATTCTTTAAGCTTTTTTCTTTAAGAAATCATTTTTGAATCCATATCTGACGCTTCAGATAACCGCTGCACCAGGTGGAACGATCCCTTGTAGCCTGAACATTCGTAATTCCTGGAAATTGCCGAAGACCCCTACTAGACTTGTAAGAAATAAATTTGGTATAAGTTATTTTCAATATATCCTCTATCAGCATATAAGATTACTGAAACGTATTAAGTTCTAATAAAATCAGATTCGGTAGAAAATCGTGTGTACTGTTCTCAAGTTACGTTTCCCTCAAATTTGAAAACAGGCTTTCGAGAAAAACGCTTTTTTTGTGGTTAAGTGAGACTGACACAACTCCCGCCAGCGATCCCTGGACCACAGAGCAATCCTTTCAGTTCCCAAAGGAGATCGTCCTCCATCTTCTTCGTGGCCGTAGTGGTCCTGCGACCCTTCGGGCAGCTTCTGGGGATGGCGGCTCCGTTCGATCGATACTTTTTTCGTCCGATATTATGCAGAACTTTCAACATGCTGGTTCTATGCGAGCACGTTCATAATATCCATAGTGTTAGCTAGCCCATCGTTGAAATTAAATGTTGCCACACTGACCGTGATGTCACCTTTTTACCAGACACTTTTTCAAAAGTCGAACTATGGCTTGATAAATGTCTGACGAACTTGGATGAAAACGACATCCAGATAACCCAGAGAGCATTTAAAGGCAAGAGGGGTACCCTCCGCTTAAATGTATGGGGATCACAGTGGTCACTACAGTGGCTCGCTAAAGTATTTACTAGATGGTCGGATCTTTGAAGCTCAGAGCCTGCCAACTTAAAACACACAGTTGTGTAAGAGGCAGAATAAAAAGTTAAAAAATGTCACATCTTTAAATCGAAAACTTCATGGCTTGCCAGGCTAGGAATTTCCCTTTATTAATATTTGCACCTTTTATATGGATTTTAGGTAAGGATCTAGTTCCACACATTGTATGTCAGTGCATGTTACATTTGAATGTAAGCTTACCCGGCGTATACAGCTGGCAAAGAGTTCTCAGGCTTCCAGCCGGGTGGCGGTGTCTTCAAACTGTGACGTTTCGACGAGTGACATACTCATCATCTTCTGGTGAAGAGGATGATGAGTATGTCACTTGTCGAAACGTCGCAGTTTGAAGACGCCGCCACCCGGCTGGAAGCTCAAGAACTCTTCGCCAGCGTGTTATATTGTCAGACTCTCATTTTGCCATGTGAAGTAATTTTAACTAATGACTGCACATACTACATTTTAACTATACTTCTATGGTACTGGTTAGTAATGTACTCTAGCTGTAGTTCTCTCTGTTGGCTTCAGTTATTTGCATAAATAACAGGCGTATCCAGGTCATCACGTGCAGTTACTATGCACCTACCCCCCCCCCCCCCCAGGGGGTCCACAACTCTTTTGTGGATACGTGCGTAGCGAGCACGGGACCCCGAGCTAGTGTGGCCCTCCTTCCTTTCGGGGCTGCATACCTTCCTTTTCCACATCCTTCCCCATCCCTCGTCTCCCCCCCCCCCCCTCACCTCCGCCTCATCCCTTCTCTTTCTCCCCCTCTGGGAGTATGTTGAGTGCCTACGTCTGGAGACGGACGCTCGAAACTGTAAAACAGGCTCTTTTCTTCACTTTCTCTGCTGGCAAGTCTTTGTCCTTCTCTTTTCCTTATCTCTTCTCTTTACTATTTTCTCCACTGCGGCGTTTGAGACCTCTCTTCGTTCCTTTCCTTTCCTTTTCTTTGTTACTCCCTGTTTCTTTTTCCTCCCTGTGTGTGACTGAAGGCCGACCCACGCATTCCCATGCGTAACCGGTAATGGGGTAATGCGTAATTCCCCGCCCTGGGTAGGCAGGTAGGACACGTACGTACGCCCTGGTAATGGCCAGGTCCAGGGAGGGGTGATTACCCGAGCTGATACCTTCCAAAAGTGTCGATTGGTCCCTCCGTCCGTTTCTCGGGAGGTGTGACCTGAGGTGTGAACAATCACCTAAGGCGGGAGTGCACTCAGAGAGGGCCCCCACAAGGGAGGAGCGCGCCATCGGAGACGCCGGTAACCACGGGGGATTCTTCCGCAATGGTTTCCTCACCTTCAACTATGTCTGCTCACAAGCAAAAGTTCCTTGTTGTTTCCCGGTCGGACGAAGGAAAAGACGTCTCCTCAGTCAAGCCTTTCATTATTCAGAAAGGTGTCGACGCAATTGCAGGTCCTGTAAAGTCTTGTTCTCGATTATGAAATGGCACCTTGTTGTTAGAAACAGTTAGTGCCTCCCAGGCAAAGAAATTGCTGCCTACTTCACTGCTACACCCCTTCCCTGTCCAGGTGGAAGCGTGCCGCACTTTAAATTCGTCACGCTCCCTCGACGGATTGTCCGACGAGGAAATTCAAAACTACCTGTCTGACCAGGGCGTAACGGCTGTTCATCAAGTCATGAAAAGGGTTGACAAGAACATCGTTCCAACCCGTACTGTCTTCTTGACATTTGACAAAGTTCAACTTCCATCGAACATAAAGTGGGCTATGAGATAATTTCCGTTCGCCCCTACATCCCAACCCTTATGCGTTGCTATCGGTGTCAGCGGCTCAGTCATACCAGCCAGTCATGTTTCAATTCGGCCAAATATGTTACGTGTGTCAAGGATGCCCATGAGGGTGCTGGTCCACCACCATACCCTCGTTGCATCAACTGTATGGGTGACCACGATGTTTCCTCTAGAGATTGTCCCATGTTTAAAGATGAACGGCTCATTCAGGAAATCAGAGTGAAGGAAAAGGTGTCGACCTTTGCTGCTCGAAAGTTATTCGCCAGTCGAAAGCCCACTATGCTTCACGCAGGTAAATACAGCACTCTCCTTGGCCAACGAAGGAGGCAGCCACGCAGACTTGTGATCTCACCTTTAGTGTCACAGTCATCAGATCGGCCAGCGCAAAGATCGCCCAATCAATCTCCCCACTCTCACCTGCTCACTCTATGGCTCACCCTTCATTGGGTGCTGCTAAATCCCGAGCCCCAAAATCAGACAGCCCGACTTCCAAAAAAGAGCCTACTCGTGAAGATTTCTTACATACGCCAACTTCACAACCATCGATTCCTGCTGCATCTCAACGTCCTGTAACCAAGAAGGCTAATAAGAAACCCAGTTCCTCTCCTCCTCCGCCACGGTGTGTCTCATCTACAGCACCAGCTGGCGGTAACTGCCCTCGGCCATGTTCTGTGTCGCCAAGGCGCACTGCTGGCGGCCGATCGCTGGTGGCAGGAGCTGCTCCCGAACAACCTATGGATCAGGATCTTCTGCCTTTGGTTGAATGCTGTTCCACGCTGTTGGTCGCCGGCTCTGAGCAGTCGTTGAGCTAAGGGCGACCTTGGTCACATTCTTCCCTTTTCTGTCCACCCTATGTCCATTATCCATTGGAATATCCGTGGCATTCGAGCCATTCGGAATGAATTGTCGATCCTCTTAGGATCCTACTCGCTGGTCACCTTCTGTCTTCAGGAAACAAAGCTGCGTCCCCATGATCTCTTTGTTTCCTCCCATTTTCAGTCAGTCCGATTTGATCTCCCCTCTGTTGAAGGCACTCCAGCACATGGAGGACTCATGATTCTTCTCCATGACACTCTCCATTATCACCCAGTTCCCTTAAACAGTTTCTTCCAAGCTGTCGCTGTCAGTATTTCCCTTTCTGGATACATCTTCTCTCTTTGTACTGTATATATTCGATCGTCCACACCTATGGCACGAGGTGATTTCCTTCATCTTCTTGGTTGGCTTCCGCTCCCCTATTTGCTGGTTGGGGACTTCAATGCCCACCACCCGCTTTGGGGATCTCCGCGTCCTTGTCCGCACGGCTCACTATTGATAGACGTCTTCCACCAAGCGGATCTTGTTTGCCTCAACACTGGGGACCCTACATTTTTGTCCGCCTCCACGACAAATTTCTCTCATTTGGACCTTTCGGTCGGTACTGTTCCGCTAGCTCGGCGCTTCGAATTGTTCGCTCTTGCTGATACACACTCGAGTGACCACTTTCCATGTGTCCTTAGATTGCAGCCACAACTGCCATATATGCGCCCGAGACTCTGGAAGTTTGCCCAAGCCGATTGGACACTTATTTCATCTCTAGCGACATTCGATGACTGTCACTTTCCTACCGTCGACTTTGAGGTCACGCATATTACAGAAGTTATTCTTACAGCTGCGGAACGTTCAATACCTCGCACCTCCGATTTTCCCCGGCGCCCCGCAGTTCCTTGGTGGAACGAGGCATGCCGTGACGCAGTACGTGAGCGGCGACGTGATCTTCGCGTTTTCCAGCACCATCCTACTTTGGCCAACTGTATCCACTATAAGTAGTTCCGTGTGCGATGCAGTCGCGTCATCCGCGATGGCAAGAAGGCAAGCTGGGACTTCTTTACTAGCTCATTTAACACCTTCAATCCCTCCTCGGAAGTTTGGAGTCGGATTCGACGGTTATCTGGCGCGCCTAGTTTCTCCCCGGAGTCTGGGCTCACTGTCGCGCATGATACATTAGTGGACCCCATCGCAATTTATAACTCATTGGGTCAACACTTTGCTGAGATTTCGAGCTCTTCAAATTACCCACTAGCTTTTCTCCTGAGGAAACGTGCAGCGGAAGTGCAACCTCTAGCTTTCTCCTCTTAAAATCGCGAAAGCTACAATATTGTTTTCTCCATGCGGGAACTCCAACATGAACTCTGTTCTTCTCGCTCTTCCGCCCCAGGACCGGACGGTATCCACATCCAAATGTTGCTGCGTTTATCATACCATAGTTTGCGTTACCTCCTTCGCCTTTATGATCGAATTTCGACCAACAGTACTTTTCCCAGAGCCGGCCAGAGTGGCTGTGCGGTTCTAGGCGCTGCAGTCTGGAACAGAGCGACCGCTATGGGCGCAGGTTCGAATCCTGCCTCGGGCATGGATGTGTGTCGTCCTTAGGATAGTTAGGTTTCATTAGTTGTAATTTCTAGGCGACTGATGACCTCGGAAGTTAAGCTGCATAGTACCCAGAGCCATCTGAACCATTTTTGAACTTTTCCCAGAAGATGGCGGGAAGCTATCGTCGTTCCTCTTCCGAAACCTGGAAAGGACAAACATCTCTAGCTATCGCTCCATTTCTCTCACGAGTTGTGTATGTAAGGTTTTGGAGCATATGGTGAATTGCCGTTTAGCCTGGTGGCTGGAGTCCCGAAGCCTTTTAACACCTGCCCAATGCGGTTTCCGAAAGCATCGTTCTGCAATTGACCATCTTGTTGCTCTCTCCATTTGTACCATAAACAATTTTCTCAGGAAACGCCAAACAGTAGCAATATTTTTTGATCTGGAGAGAGCATACGATACCTGTTGGAGAACAGGCATCCTCCGCACACTGTTCTCTTGGGGTTTCGAGGTCGGCTGCCCCTTTTTCTTCGTGAATTTATGGCAGAGCGCACATTTAGAGTGCAGGTGAACACTACTTTGTCCTGAACCTTCTCCCAAGAAAACGGGTTACCCCAGGGCTCCGTGCTAAGTGTTGTACTGTTTGCCATTGCTATAAATCCAATTATGGATTGTCTCCTTCCTGGTGTTTCGGGCTTCCTCTTTGTGAACGATTTTGCGATCTACTACAGCTCTGAACGGACCAACCTTCTAGAACGACGTCTTCAAGGATGTCTCGATCGCCTCCGCTCTTGGAGCATCGAAACCGGCTTCCGCTTTTCTCCCAGTAGGACCGTTTGTGTTAATTTTTGCCGTCGTACGTAGTTTCTCCCGCCTTCCTTACATCTAGGCCCTGTCAACCTTCCGTTCGCAGACGTCGCTAAATTCTTGGGTCTTATGTTTGACAGAAAACTGTGCTGGTCCTTCCACGTTTCCTATCTTTCGGCTCACTGTCTGTGATCCCTCAACACCCTCCGTGTCCTGAATGGTACCGTCTGGGGAGCGGACCGAGTGGTCCTTCCCCGCCTCTATCGCGCCCTAGTGCGCTCGAAATTGGACTATGAAAGCATAGTTTACTCCTCAGCTCGGCCTTCTATTCTTCGCCTTCTTGACTCTGTCCACCACCGTGGATTACGTTTAGTCTGGAGCTTTTTACACCAGCCCTGTGGAAAGCTTTTATGCTGAGACTGCTGAACCTCCGCTGTCCAATCGGCGAGCAGTCCTTCTGAGTCGTTATGCTAGCCATCTGTCTTCCATGCGTGCTAATCCGGTCCATGACATTTCTTTAGACGTCTTCTTGAATTTAGGTTCGTTTCCGTCAACTGCTCCATTCTCTTTCCTTCCACTTTCCTAAGACTGACAACTTGGGGTACAGCACTGCCCTGGCTCCCGCCCCAGACCTGCCTGCTCCGTGACCTTTGTCGGTTTCCCAAGGATGGTACCCCTTCTCATGTTTATCGTCGGGCATTAGCTGCTCTATGCGCACAAATGAAGGATGCCACATTTATTTAAACTGATGACTCAAAAACATCGTTAGGTGTTGGGTGTGCGTATATTGTTGGCGACACCCCAAATCGATTTCGGCTTCCTGACCAGTGTTCGGTTTTTACTGCGGAGCTTACACTGTTCTCCAGGCAATCCAACACATCCATCGCCATAAGCGGATGCAGTATGTTATCTGCTCAGATTCGCTCAGCTCTCTCCTTAGTCTCCAAGCTCTCTACCCTGTCCACCCTCTGGTCCACCGGATTCAGTTCTGCCTCCCCTTGCTCCACTTGGGGGCCATATATGTGGCGTTCCTCTGGATCCCAGGACATGTTGGTAACTGTGGAAATGAGGCGGCTGATATACACTCCTGGAAATGGAAAAAAGAACACATTGACACCGGTGTGTCAGACCCACCGTACTTGCTCCGGACACTGCGAGAGGGCTGTACAAGCAATGATCACACGCACGGCACAGCGGACACACCAGGAACCGCGGTGTTGGCCGTCGAATGGCGCTAGCTGCGCAGCATTTGTGCACCGCCGCCGTCAGTGTCAGCCAGTTTGCCGTGGCATACGGAGCTCCATCGCCGTCTTTAACACTGGTAGCATGCCGCGACAGCGTGGACGTGAACCGTATGTGCAGTTGACGGACTTTGAGCGAGGGCGTATAGTGGGCATGCGGGAGGCCGGGTGGACGTACCGCCGAATTGCTCAACACGTGAGGCGTGAGGTCTCCACAGTACATCGATGTTGTCGCCAGTGGTCGGCGGAAGGTGCACGTGCCCGTCGACCTGGGACCGGACCGCAGCGACGCACAGATGCACGCCAAGACCGTAGGATCCTACGCAGTGCCGTAGGGGACCACACCGCCACTTCCCAGCAAATTAGGGACACTGTTGCTCCTGGGGTATCGGCGAGGACCATTTGCAACCGTCTCCATGAAGCTGGGCTACGGTCCCGCACACCGTTAGGCCGTCTTCCGCTCACGCCCCAACATCGTGCAGCCCGCCTCCAGTGGTGTCGCGACAGGCGTGAATGGAGGGACGAATGGAGACGTGTCGTCTTCAGCGATGAGAGTCGCTTCTGCCTTGGTGCCAATGATGGTCGTATGCGTGTTTGGCGCCGTGCAGGTGAGCGCCACAATCAGGACTGCATACGACCGAGGCACACAGGGCCAACACCCGGCATCATGGTGTGGGGAGCGATCTCCTACACTGGCCGTACACCACTGGTGATCGTCGAGGGGACACTGAATAGTGCACGGTACATCCAAACCGTCATCGAACCCATCGTTCTACCATTCCTAGACCGGCAAGGGAACTTGCTGTTCAAACAGGACAATGCACATCCGCATGTATCCCGTGCCACCCAACGTGCTCTAGAAGGTGTAAGTCAACTACCCTGGCCAGCAAGATCTCCGGATCTGTCCCCCATTGAGCATGTTTGGGACTGGATGAAGCGTCGTCTCACGCGGTCTGCACGTCCAGCACGAACGCTGGTCCAACTGAGGCGCCAGGTGGAAATGGCATGGCAAGCCGTTCCACAGGACTACATCCAGCATCTCTACGATCGTCTCCATGGGAGAATAGCAGCCTGCATTGCTGCGAAAGGTGAATATACACTGTACTAGTGCCGACATTGTGCATGCTCTGTTGCCTGTGTCTATGTGCCTGTGGTTCTGTCAGTGTGATCATGTGATGTATCTGACCCCAGGAATGTGTCAATAAAGTTTCCCCTTCCTGGGACAATGAATTCACGGTGTTCTTATTTCAATTTCCAGGAGTGTAGCAGCCAAGGCTGCAGTCTGTCTTCTCCAGCCTGCTATTCGCATGATTCCCTTCGCAGATCTGCCGAGTGTTTTATGTCGTCGTTGCTCTTTTAAGCATTCACATTGGTCGACACTTCCCAATAATAAATTGCGGGCCGTGAAAGCTCTTCCCTGTGCTTGGACCTCTTCCTCCAGAAATCGTCGTCGTCGGGAGGAGGTAATTGTAACTAGACTCCGGATAGGGCACTGTCTCTTCAGCCATCGACATCCTTTAGTGGCGATCCTCCCGCACTCTGTCCCCACTGTTCTCAACTGTGGACGGTGAGACACCTTTTACTTGTTGCCCCTATTTTAGTCCGTTACAGCTGTCGCCTGATACATCTTCCATTTTAGCAGATGACACGCACTCAGCCGATCGCGTTCTCGCGTTTATTAGTGCCAGTGAGATGACGTCAGTCATTTGAAGTTTTTTGGTTGGGACAAACAACCCCCCTTCTATAGTGGTTTTTTAAGCTTTCCTTCTGTTTTTAGTTCCCCCACTTTTTTGAGTTTGGCTTCCGTTTCTGCTGGTTTCCAGTTTCGTTTTTTACCTTTTCCTAAGTTACAGACCGGGGGCTAATGACCGAAGCAGTGTTGCGCCCTAAAACCATAAAAAAAACTACGGACCTACATGTTTAATTTGACATTGATACCTACATCAGAATATTTTATGGTGCGTGTGGTTGGTATGCATGGCCGTTAATCATGTCAATATTCGTTTATTTGTCTTATATACCACATGGCCTGTTATAGGTTTTGCTTCAGATAATTGAACGTTGTTGGTTACTGCACTGTCTTTGTTTGTAAGAGAACCAAAGTTGGCAGTAGCCGAAACCAGTGATAGTGAAGTGCAAAAGTTTGTGATCTAGATGGATTGTTAAAATATCGTGCGACATTTGTAGGGTTCTGTACCTCAGTTGGATAAAACAGAACGCTTGTTGGATCACATTGTTGTCCGGTCTCTTAAAACCTTTCTTCTTGGGAGCGGGTAGAGGGATCAAGTTGAAATCCTTGAAATACAGCCGGCCGAGGTGGTCGAGCAGTTCTAGGAGCTACAGTCTGGAACTGCGCGACCGCAAGGGTGGCAGGTTCGAATCGTGCCTCGGGCATGGATGTGTGTGATGTCCTCAGGTTAGTTAGGTTTAAGTAGTTCTAAGTCTAGGGGCCTGATGACCTCAGATGTTATGTCCCATAGTGCTTAAAGCATTTTGAACAATTTTTTTGTTAAATAATAAGATGTGCGAAGGCGGAGCAAAATATTGAATGTTCTATGTCAGGGCATTGCAAAATTCATTATGGACATCTGTCACATATTAACAATCGCCAAATCACGCACCAATACCTATAGATGAGCCATCCACTTACAAAATTGTGTACAGGACCTTCTGAGGGTGAGACCTACTCCCACTGGACCTGTTTTTTAATGAAGAGACCAGGATCGGAGAACCTTACATTAAGGGTAGACGTCGTTCGGCAAGTATAAATATTGTTGTGCCTCTATATGGAATAGGAACTTTTGTGTTACTATACTGACATGACTTTCGGCCAAATTCAGAAGAAACTGAAGTGCATTTACTGCAAACCTCAACACTGGTGCCCATTGAAGCTGTGTGACCTGTTTTCCTAGTGACAAATCCACTGTTCTCACGTGTTCACCAGGAAATGCTCATCCAGTGAGAAGTTTGGAGGGAGAGGGCGCGCTGTGACAGTCACAGCCTGTTCCGCCGGCTGACTGCGGGTTTGAATCTGGCGGCTTCAGTCCACAGGGGGCGCCGTGTGGCCGCACTGGCGCAGCGAGAGAAGAGAAGAGAAGAGAAGAGAAGAGAAGAGGAGTGGCGAGGCGAGGAGAGGAGGGGCAGCCACGGCCAGTCTGGGGCAGTGGAGTACGTGGGGCGCCGGCTCTCAGCAGGCGCTTGGGTCGCCAATGTTGACGCTGCGACACGTCCGAGCGACGTCCAGGGCAGTCGGGTAGTGTCAGCTGCTGTACTCAGGTTTGAGCATTTGTTATGTGCACAGTCTGAAAAGCACAACTGCTAATACGAGTATGATGAAAATGGCTGTCAGGGCACATTCCTAGTTGTATAGTTTATGTATCAATTGTCCAATTCAGAAGTATTTACATACATAAAGTAGTTAGATTTACGCAGTAAGCTAGCTTTGATTTTGAAGAACTTTCCGAGAAATATTACTTCCATGGTTCACTGTCATCAAAGTGCCTCATATTAACAGGTTAAATGGCAGTCAACTTGACGTTCAGCTTCCACTAGTTTCCAGTCAATATTATAATATTCGGACATGTGCTCTCTCCCTAACAGAACATGGATCGCTAAGTGACGCATCAGCGACCCTCGTCTCGCATAAATCCCTGCAGTAAGCTTTGCTAAAAGTATACACAAACTGAAAACTGTATTTCAAGCTTTGCTACACGCTATAATAGCTGCACAAGCCCTTGTAAATCTCCTGTTATCACGTGTAATTGAAGGTATTGCTATGGCATATCTAAAGGTCGGATACACTGATTCGCTAACGCACGGAAGCCACCTCGTATAGTGAGTGAGGCTCACGTTGCGTAAATTGCCACACTGCCGAATCTCGAACGGTAGACACAGAAAAATACATACTTTACCGTTTTGTGGACTGCGCTAAAATAGTTATAGCATTATTGTAATGTTCCCGGTGTATTCTGTAATTAATAGCTTCGATTTGTTGTTGAATCATGGCGTATGTTCGTAAACGTTGCCTCGCTGCTACATGGAAAGTACCTTGTTCTTTGAGTAAACCACGCGTTGCGTATATTGCCACACTGTCGGTTATCGAGTGGTAGACACAGAAAATGCATTTGTATCTGCTTTATGAATTGCTCTAAATTAGTTTTAGCAAGGATTGTAATGCTCCCTGTGTATTCTGCAATTATAAGCCTTCGTTTGTTACTGTATCTGAGGCTACATTCCTAAACGTCGCCTCGCTGTTGCATGGAAATCACCTTGTTCCTCGAGTAAGCCTCGCCTTGCGTATGTTGCCACACTGTCGGTTATTGAACGGATTAAACAGAAAAATGCGTTTCTTCCCATTTTGTGAATTTTGGAAAAATAATTAGTGTGATTGTAATTTTCGTCTTGAAATGCGTAAATGTAAGCCTTACTTTTTTTAGATTTGGCCGCTGTGATCGCAAATATTGCTTGGATGATACGTTGGTCCGCTCTACATGGTCAGCGAGTTTCGCGGTGCATATATGGCTACATTGCCAACGGTTAATCGTAGAATAAACTCAAGCAATTTTTATCTTGATTTACGTTGTTATAGTTCCAACGGCGATCATAAATTTACTTCGTGGACTGTAAGGGTATGCATTGTGTTTCGTAGGAAGTTTCTGCTAGTGGTGTGAATGGTTTGTCGTTGACGCGTATCATCAAACTTGTATCGTTAGTGTGGCGCTTTGGATATATCACGTCATTGTCCTGTGACGAACGGTATGTACGTGTGATTGCCTTTCCTTATATTTTGTGAATAGTGCTAAAATAGTTGCTGCAGCGATTGATTATATATCTTTCTTTTTACTACAATATTTGCTACTTTCAGAATTAGTATGGATGAGCGTGTTCACTTCCCAGGTTCTGATACCGTGAACATGTTATGTGAATTGATATCTCGTGATATTGTACGTAGTGCTGCTGCAAACATTCGGATGTGATGTAAATCGCTATTCCCTTCAGTGCATACACAATATTCAATGTTAGGTGATTGTAGCTTCGAGATCTGTAACGTTGAAGTAAACCGGTGGAATCCTAAAAGTGCATTGGCAATCATCGAAACCTAAAAAATTTTCCGCAAACCACCTAATAGTTTTCGACGGAAGGCACTACGTAAATCGCAGTGATTCCACCTCACCCTGTTCCACTAGCGATTGGCGTGCACGATGATTACGGTAAGCTGAACTGGTTGCTGTATTTCCTGGAATTTTCACGTCGCGGTCTTCGACGCAACCTGTATGTGGGGGAGGTAGTACGTTTTGACGGACTTTTCCCGGACGGTGCTTCCTCGCAATTTCAGTAACAGGGCGCTGCTTGGAGCACACCGCCTCTCCTGTTACGGTAACTAAAATATTTCCTCGCAATCATTGGTGTGTGCTATGCGAACGAGAAGAATTAAGTACTGCAAATCCGGACAATGAACAATACGATATTAACAATAAAAAGCATCAATTATACGAGTTCGCATAAGTGGAAACGCTGCGGACTTGTAATTGAGATACAAAGACTACGCGAGGAACGCCTTTTCGGAAGTTTTTCAGGATTTTCTCCCGTTAATCTACGGGGACTGACGTTATATCGCATCGCGTCTCTAAACTGCCGCGAGTGCTGTGGCAGTAGCAGCTCTACGGCGTCGACTACATCAGCACGCGGTTGGAGTCCGGGGGCACGCGCAACACCTCATATTCAGTGTATATTCCCTGTTGAGCATTGCGCTCCGTTGCCAAAGAGTTCGATATGGTCCACCCATGTAAGTTTCCGGTCCAGCCAAAGGTAGATGTGACTTCCTCTCGGAAATGTATTTGTCGTGTATGTAGTGTTATGTCTACAATGTTGTTTGCACTGTAGTTTCGGTCTGCGTGTGAAAGGAACTGCTTCACGCTTGTCGGCGTTTACTTTAATACGCCCTAGTTCCAAACACGGCTCGGCATTCTGAGCGCCGTCTGTATTCGTGCATTAATGTTCGACTGTTTCTAATCTTGCGCAAGGATGGCTGTGTCACCCGCGTAGATGGGTAACGTTGCTGGGAAGTCGTTAATGTACAGGTTGAACAAGATGGGCCCTAGGATGCTTCCCTGGGGTACTCCAGCTTGGATACAGTGTTGTCGTTTGTTTGCCCTGCGCGTCAGTGTTGAAACACCTGTTCGTGAGATATGAGTGGTATGAGTCCGTCCGGGAAACCAGCTTTGCTTAGTCTGCGCATATCCTTTGTGCCAAAGACGGTTGAAAGCTTTTTCGATGTCCAGTAACACGGCCCCTGTGGCTTTGTTCGCGTTGTAGCCGTGTGGTATACGTTCGAATACGCGGAGGAGTTGTGTTGTTGAGTGGTGATTCCTAAAACCGAATTGCTCCGGTCTTAGGGTGTCATTGGCGATGCAGTGCCTGGTGATGTTTTAGTGCTACATTCTCAACAATCTTGCTGAGCGAGCACAGCAGACTGATGAGTCGGTAATTTTGTGGGAGGGAGTGGTCCTTCCTTGGCTTCTTCAACATCAGGACCTTGGCCGCCTTCGCAAAGTCAGGGAAGAGTTGGTGTTTCAGGATGGGATTCGTTGTGTGCAAGGTATTCTACGGCTCTATCCGTGAACTCCTGGAGGCCACGGTTTTGAATACCATCAGAACACACGCTTTCCTAGCGTTGTTATGCTTGATAACCAGTGTAATTTCATTTGTGCTACTGCGTGTAATTTCGTAGTGTAACCACCTGGTCCGTTTCAACTGTGAATATTGGATCGGAAGGAGCCAGATTCGGCATCAAAGACGCTGCGCGTGTTGTGGCCATAAGCTCTGCCTTCTCCGTCGCGGAGTAAGCTGGACCGTGTGGTCCTTGTAGAGTGGGAATGTAATGTTCCTCCCTGGTGAAGTGTGTGGCTAGCTTCCATACGCCGGGACGTGTGGTACCTAGCTCTGAGAGTTTCTCCATTGTTTCGAAATGTTTGTGTTTTGTCCCGCATTATAGCCTGGAGTCAGACATGTAGTTTATAGAACGGCGCCTGGTACGCTGCCAGTATCTCCTGAGGCGGTTCCTCGTTGAGATGAGGCCCAGGATTTGCTGGGACAGGGCCGTAGAGTGTTCTGGTGTTGTACGTGGAATGGCGTCAGTCATTGCGTCTAGGACGGCAGTAGTAAGAGCCTCCACTGCCTCACCACCAATCTGTTGCGTGTTTATAATATCGTAGGTGTCCGGAATAAGACTATCAAGCGTTTCCTTCAACAACGTCCAATTCGCGTGCTTGCCGTTCAGTAGCCTGCGTGGTTCTGTGTCCTGCAGTGTTTCGCCCGTATGTAGTATTAGAGGCGTGTGGTGTGAGAGCCACAGTATTTCAGTATATTGCCCAACGACATTTGCAATGTTATTTTCCCGCACCGTCGCAGTGGCGGGCTCGGTTCCGGGACCTGGTCTGCTGACCAGCCAGACCGGCAGGCGAGGACTACAGGGTGAGACCCGCAGCTGCGCGCCGCGCCGACAAACACGTGGAAGCGCAGCCCACGCGGTCGCCGCTGCACCGGCCCAGGGCATTTGTTGAGGTCACATTGAGCAGTCAGGGAAGCACTACGGTTTCATAACAAGCCACAAAAGAAACTGTTTCTGTGGCGTTTGGTCTATTGTCTCACGGTAACTACGGAGAGCTTTCTTCGGTACGTGGAACGGATGGATGGTGCAACTTGCTAACAGAACAGAGGTGCCGGTAATGCAAGTAGTTATGGGAATTGAAGAGAAGATAGGAGCTGGCAGAGAGCCGACCGGGAGTGAGTCCACTGTGATATTAATGATTCTCAGGCTAATTCCCACAACCGTGGAAATTAGCCTAGCAGGGAGGCGGCGGGAAGTAACAGGCAATGTAGTGGGCAGCAGGATAGGAGTAATGAGCGGCAGCAGCCAGGAAACTGGATGTTCTGCCAACCGTAGTATCCGAAGGGAGAACTAAAGATGACGGAAACGGGATCGAAGATGAGTTTACGAGAAGGATCAATCATAGTAAAGATCATGGAGAAATCGGAGTGTGCACTACGGAGGCGGTAATGGGATGGGAAGAATGGTGCAGAGGCTAGAAGCAGCGTGATTGTAAAATTAGAAACACGCTACCAAAGAGAGCACAGGCAGTTGGGAAACTGGGATGTTTCAGACGAGGTCAGGTACTAGAGAGAACAGCAGTTAGTGCGCTTGTCCTTCTGCGCTCAGGGTAAAGCTATTGTCTTGCGAGTTTTTGTATTGTATTTTATATGTGAGTATTCAATGCCGGTCAGATTTGCGTTGTCGTTTGGCACGATTCTTCGAATAATCGACTGGGACTTGGCTGCCGATTAGTGTATCGCGTGTTTTGCCTGAGGGACGGCAGTTGGGAAAGGAGCCGCCGAGTGACAACGGCAGAGAGCGCGTCGGCCGCGCTGTGGCGAGAAACGGCGGACTGGGGGAGGGAGTTCAGTTGTCCCCGTGAGATCGTGACGTCGTGCTGCCGTAAGCCGTTCACCGTCGCCGTATGTTCTCGTGTTACAGAACCGAAATTGTTCCTTTCACTGTTTTTTCATTCTTCGGTTCATTCTTTATTTCTTCTGTACTACCAAGGATAGTGTCACGCATCGCCATCAATTATGCTATAGTGTGTTTTGAGTCAGCGATAAAAACAGGATAAATAATTTGTTGCGCATCTCCTCAAATTAAAAAGCAGAAATTAGTATACTGCAGGGAAATGTTCATTAACTCTAATATCCGGTGTGCTTTTGATGCCCTTAGAGCGAACATGTTTAACAGTAATTTCTGATAGTTTTGCAGTCATGCTTCTTAAATCTGACGGGCCGCACTAGTCGATTCACTAGAAGGGCACTGCAGCTTAGCAAGTATAACTACGAAGTATTATATATTATGATCCTGTGACGTTAAATAAAAATGCTGCCACTCTAGGTAGGAAAATCCACGTGCAGCAGGCAGGTTGTATTACTTCTCGTATGTTACGCAAATTTCTTGCCCACGAATTCGTGCATGCGTCAGTAGGTACTTGGCTGTCTCGGACAGCCGGTAGCCCCCCAGCTGTCGCCTGGAGCAGTATGTCGCTGGCTGAATACGGTGTGTTAGGTCTCGACAAGTCGCCTGAGGTATGACGCGAGACAGCCAATAAGAAATCTTGATGGCAGCCGTCGGGTCGGCAGACAAGGGGTCGCTTCGGGCTGGACATAGCCTGCTTCAGCTTACCGCTGTGAAGACCTGCTGATCAGTTCAGTACAGGCGCTTCATGTAGGAATGCGATGGTCACAGGGAAGAGACTTCCTTCTTGATTACGGTGATAAGGTTGCTGGCTAGCATCGTTGCACTGCATTTATATTGTTGCACGTTATGTGGTTAACTTAAACATTGTATTTCTTTACACAAGATACTTCACTATCGTATTTAACGTGGGCAATGTTAGGTCTCTCTTAGCTGCAACTTCAAACACGTGCAATTAAAATCCTATTTCCGTTCAGCTGTAAGAGCTTAGTAGTAGCATATCTCACTGCTCTTATACAGCTGAACATCTGTCTACACTAGGTAAGCCACATTGCGGCTTGTTGCGGAGGGTACCTTCCTGATCCAGACGCAAATGGTTTGCGGGAAGAACGATTGGCGATAAGCCTCCGTGTTGTCTCCAGTGTCTCTCCACCCGTCAAGTAATATCTCTGGCGTGAATGCTGGTAAGTCGTAATTGTTGTGTGTATTGTGTGGGGATGATAATATAGAGACATGGTTTGTTGAATGTTACATGTAAGTAAAGCGTGTGATTATGTATCCATTTACTTAACAGAATATTAAGAGTGGATGAGATCTAGAATTCTTGTGAACTTAGTTTGCACCCCTTTATCCTCGAGACAATATATTGAAATGCTCCAAGCTAATACGATACTACATTTTAAGTGTGGAATACAGTGTGCAAATGATTTGGTTCACGTGAATTGTGAGTAGCTCTGTGATCAGCTACAAGTAAGGCAGCTAGTTTTGTATGGGTTTAACTCATGTCAAACCCCCATTTATTTTACAGCATTTTTGCGTCAGAGAAGCTTCACACACACCAATTATGACAGGATGGGGGCGTTGGGTTGTTTAAGGGAGGAGACCAGCGAGTTCACCGGTCTCGTGGAATGAGGGAAGGATGGGGAAGGAAGCCGGTGGTTCCCTTTCAAAGGAACCATCCCGACATTTGCCTGGATCGATTTAGGGAAACGACGGGAAACCTAAATCAGGATGGCAGGACGCGGGATTGAACCGTCGTCCTCCCGAGTGCGAGTCCACTGTGCTAGCCACCGCGCCACCTCGCTCGACCTGTGACACGATAGCTGTGATAACTTTGTGCGGGCTAGGAGTCTCTGCTGAGGAAGTATGTGTAGTATAGCGGAAGAAGGAGCGATTGTGTTAGAATGACAGCTTTACTGACGCTGGTTTGCAGTCGTTAGTGGGCAACGCGGTGGAGATTCCCCACTGTGGTTCCCTCTGCTGTTGAATGCAAGCTTCCGCTGCCGCGTCACCATGTTGCCGGTGAGGGCGTGTCTGTCGGCTGTGGACAAATGTATCTCTGCCAGTGGCACTGAAGTGTGAGTCAGCAGGCAATACGCCGTGCAGAGGGACGAGTTCCCAATTTGTACTGCAAATGGTGGCTGTAGATTTCGAGCTGGGAGAAGTCTGAGGTGTAGTGAGAAGAGAGAAACCATACAGAAAAAGATACACCAGAAAATGAAAAAAACTGACCGTATGCAGAGAAATAGTTAATAGAGGTAAAGATATATAGAAAGAGTTAATGAAGGCTCAGATTGCTACCTTACCAGTTGGGAGACGAGCTTGTATTAAGAAAGCTGCCAATATACAAAATAACTACAAGAAAGTCGTCGCTTAGTAGCAACCTCATCGTATTATACAGTTAACACAAGCTCTTGATGTTCAGTGACAGTTAGGTGACAGTAATGTAGCCTCTTTTCGACAGGTGGAAGCTGTACCAGGGAATAAAACTACACCAGCCATCGCAGTTGCTTTTGAGCCACGCCAAGCTAGGCTGGGTGCAAATCAGAAGAAGAATCCACAAAAATAGCGGCCACCTGTGGCGTCAATAGATTATCTCTTTTGAGTCTGAAGAGATATTTTGGTCGAGGGATATAGTTCCCAGTCAGAGACCTGATTCTTCAGCCTTCGTTGTAGTGTCCTGTTTGGCTCTTCAATTGAGGACTTGGAGCTGGCGATCGAGATCCTCCAGGACCTCATAATTACGGCTCATGACCCGATCATGGAGAGTCAAGGCTGTTAGCGACATTCCTTCACATAACTTTTTTTATTATGACCAATTCTCAAATGTTATTCTTCATTTTTAACTTGCGTAGGGGATTCTGATTACTCCTTTCCAGAGATTCCCTATTTCTACAAGTTTTTCACTCTAGCACAGTACCATTCCTGCAGGCAATAATTAGGCCTAGCAGTTACTTGGCAGTGGTGAATGCCTTCTACTCAGGATCCCTGCGATAAGTCACAATACATTCCTCAAATTAGTATTCACGTTTGAGTCCAAATTTGTGGTCGTTAGTGACACAGTGTGTGCTACCTGACCCCATGTAGCAGCCTAATGTTCGGACTGCATGAAATCATCAATTTGTCCCACATTCATGTTACACTAGTTGTACTGTGCCTAATTGGTATACCCAACTCTTCCTGTGTTACGGTACCTACGTGTCAACTGTTACACAATTCCTAATGAACATACATAATATATATGCAGTTTTACATCTTACTTTCTCTGCTCCTTTCTCTCGTCAGCAAGCTACTCTGTCAGTCAGTATTATTCTTATTCATATCTACTTTACTAGTTATATACGTCTCACGTCTGTTTAACCTTTGTCGCCTTATCTCTTTCAGAAGAGATTAGCTCAGTTTGTGTGTGCGTAATAAGAAATCTCAATACATGATAGTACAGTGTACTGCAGTTACTACTCTTAAGCTCTGTGTTCAGTTGACCACCTGTTACCTTCTCATCATTTCTTGAATCATGTGGCACCATGGTCCGTCTTCGAATTTCTTTGCTGCTCATTCTTCTGTTGCCACTCACCAGGAATCTTCGGTGAAAGCCCCAGCTGCCCCTGAAGCAAGATTGTCTACGGCGCAGTGTACTCGCAGGGTGAGCCGGCCACCTTGCAGTACGCATTCGCTGACGGTCGTGTTTGCATGCAGAAGGGGAGTTTCACTGGAACCCTTGTGAAGGAGCTTCCTGGTAAAAGCCGTGGCCTTCTGAACTGTAAACAGCTGTTTAACAGTTGACATAAACCAGATTTTTCTTTCTTGCACAAGCAGGACCAGTTCAGCTATTTCCATTTGTGCACGTGATGCACCGTGTTGTTACCTACTAGACTTTGCTGCTGGGTACCCAGCTTCCTACAATATTCTTTTCCACACTGGTACAGATAGTGTGTGAGTTGCAGAGCCCCAGTACAACCAAATGCACAAATGGAACACCCTAACACCCAACCATAGCCACAGACGTAGTGCAGTGTTATCAGGATGGGTAAAAATTTTCAGTGACAGTGATCGTATGAAGATGACATAAAAATATTCTCAGCCTTAACGACTTCCAACATATCTGCAGCTCATTACACTTTGAACCTGCTTTTATCCGTTACCCATATATTAACAGAGGCTCAACCACTTTCTAGGGCATATATATTGTTAAATCTGTTTGCCACTATTTCAAAGATAATACCATAATAATGATTTGTCTGGTAATTGAAGGAATATTTAACTCACGGTCATGTGGTTACTGGAATCTTGAGCATTATAGAAAATTTCTGATGTTACGGTCAATGTAGAGTTCAAACAAATTTAAAAATGAGGATTTCAAATTAATTTAATTTAATTTGAGGTTAAAAACTACCAAAAAATGCAAGGATGGCCTTGATAATAAGCGAGGATAATTTTAAATTTGCACCAATAAATCAGAAGCTAGGATAAATTGTTGCAGCCCAAGCCAACAAGTGCAAACAGGAAAGAAGAAAGTACTGTTACCATATTTTTGGGAAATGTAGGATGCAGAGACAAACAGTAGGGAAGTCAGTTTGGGACAGCTCCTAGTATTGACGGTTCGGATGATAACTTAGAGAAAGCCGTTAGAGACGGAAATTTTTTTTTGGGACAGTGATTTATGTGAGGAACTACACCAATTTCAATAACTTCAATTTTATCCAAATGAGGTGCACTCCTTTTTCGATAGTGTGTCCATAAAAGCCACTTTACAACGGAATCGATACAGAAGAGACAAATACCAGTGCTTGCTGAAAAGGAGATTTTGGGGTGAAGGGCAGCAGATGTGCCAGCTACAAAAGATGCTTTAGATGAACTATCCAAAGATAGTTGGGTAAAATAAGATCTGCATTTCTAAATGGCTAGCCTGGCTCACGGTTCATGGTGAACGACACAAGTGTAGGCTTCCCGTCTGGTTCCAGGGGGAACAAATTCGATTTTCAGTATTTCATGAAATAATTGACGGTATTTAAAAACATAAAAATCGTCTCTGAAGTTCAGTATTACGTTAAGTCACACACAGACATGCGCATACTTAATCCAAGGATTTCCAAACAAAAACTGTTAAAATTTAAAATCTTTTACATTTTCGCCAGAGAGTTCTCTTTGTGGGTTCCTGAGAGGGTCAGGATTTGAAACGATAACTTTGTTCTTCTTACATTTTGCTGCAGCATCCACTTCATCTACGATAACCACAAACATTCTTCCACCTTCAGTAATTATTAGTCCATATGTGGTAGACCTGGGGCTCCCACATTCAATAAGTGTATGGGTATTTATGGTCAGTTCTTGACTTTAACATTATCCCAGTAATAAAAGAGATAAGAGGCACGCCACCTGGTTAGAATAGGTGTTGGTGACAAAGATAGCTCGGGTAGTGTCTCTCGCAATGCGGCAACAGGGACAGGTATTCCCAAAATACGTTCAATAGGAATAAAGTCAGCATAAGATTTAAACAACGCTGTCAGAACGTGCTTTACGTTTAAAGTTTTACAAATGCTTTCTCGGCGTTCATCATAAATATGAGGCTTAAAAATAGGACGCTTTTCTTATTTGAAAGTATTGGTCACAGTATTCCTAAAAGACTGAATACTGCGACATTTTAAAACTCGACTGTGGAAATTGAGGGATGGTGTGCGGAGAACAAGTTTCACTTCGTGCAATGCAGATTACATGAGCTTCGTGGCAATCACCTGCACTAGCAGAAATGTCACAGACAGCTCTGAAGTTAGGAAGTAACGTGAAAGAACACTAACCAGCTTTTGGTGAATATCCTACCCTCCAAAGTGAGAAATTAAACTAAACCTGTAAGAACATTTCCAAATAGTTTCGGATAAGTCAGTAGCCAGAAAGTCTACAGACGTCTGCCGAATGTAGCCATGGCACCTGGCCGAACAACATGTTTACACTACTTAAATGTTTCGTTTGCAATTACGTTCCTTCTTTAAATTAGAAATTGCCTTGCAGATTTGCAACACAATATATGTTCATCCGAACCGTCCTCAATTGAATTTTTGGCTATCAAAATAGCAATATAAACTAAAACAGTCAGTCGTTCCGTCAACAGAAACCCTCATCTTTTGAGTTTTCCAAGATCTTTCGAATTTCACCTAACGCGAAAATGACAAAATTGAGAGGAGCTGGATTACCTTCATAAAATTCGACATTGCTGGAAGTCCATTCAAGTCAGATATTCTTTCAAGAACTTCACAAGGTCAAATCGACAGAGTTCTCTGATGCAATGTGAAAAATAAAAAAAAATGTACGTATTTTTAAAGGGGAGTACGTGTAAACTAACGATAATCTACATCTACATTGATACTCCGCAAGCCACCCAACGGTGTGTGGCGGAGGGCACTTTACGTGCCACTGCCATCACCTCCCTTTCCTGTTCCAGTCGCGTATGGTTCGCGGGAAGAACGACTGTCTGAAAGCCTCCGTGCGCGCTCGAATCTCTCTAATTTTACATTCGTGATCTCCTCGGGAAGTATAAGTAGGGGAAAGCAATATATTCGATACCTCATCCAGAAACGCACCCTCTCGAAACCTGGCGAGCAAGCTACACCGCGATGCAGAGCGCCTCTCTTGCAGAGTCTGCCACTTGAGTTTATTAAACATCTCCGTAACGCTATCACGGTTACCAAATACCCCAGTGACGAAACGCGCCGCTCTTCTTTGGATCTTCTCTATCTCCTCCGTCAACCCGACCTGGTACGGATCCCACACTGATGAGCAATACTCAAGTATAGGTCGAACGAGCGTTTTGTAACCCACCTCCTTTGTTGATGGACTACATTTTCTAAGCACTCTCCCAATGAATCTCAACCTGGTACCCGCCTTACCAACAATTAGTTTTGTATGATCATTCCACTTCAAATCGTTCCGTACGCATACTCCCAGATATTTTACAGAAGTAACTGCTACCAGTGTTTGTTCCGCTATCATATAATCATACAATAAAGGATCCTTCTTTCTATGTATTCGCAATACATTACATTTGTCTATGTTAAGGGTCAGTTGCCACTCCCTGCACCAAGTGCCTATCCGCTGCAGATCTTCCTGTATTTCGCTACAATTTTCTAATGCAGCAACTTCTCTGTATACTACAGCATCATCCGCGAAAAGCCGCATGGAACTTCCGACACTATCTACTAAGTCATTTATATATATTGTGAAAAGCAATGGTCCCATAACACTCCCCTGTGGCACGCCAGAGGTTACTTTAACGTCTGTAGACGTCTGTCCATTGATAACAACATGCTGTGTTCTGTTTGCTAAAAACTCTTCAATCCAGCCACACAGCTGGTCTGATATTCCGTAGGCTCTTACTTTATCAGGCGACAGTGCGGAACTGTATCGAACGCCTTCCGGAAGTCAAGAAAAATAGCATCTACCTGGGAGCCTGTATCTAATATTTTCTGGGTCTCATGAACAAATAAGGCGAGTTGGGTCTCACACGATCGCTGTTTCCGGAATCCATGTTGATTCCTACATAGTAGATTCTGGGTTTCCAGAAATGACATGATACGCGAGCAAAAAACATGTTCTAAAATTCTACAAGAGATCGACGTAAGAGATATAGGTCTATAGTTTTGCGCATCTGCTCGACGACCCTTCTTGAAGACTGGGACTATCTGTGCTCTTTTCCAATCATTTGGAACCCTCCGTTCCTCTAGAGACTTGTGGTACACGGCTGTTAGAAGGGGGGCAAGTTCTTTCGCGTACTCTGTGTAGAATCGAATTGGTATCCCGTCAGGTCCAGTGGACTTTCCTCTATTGAGTGATTCCAGTTGCTTTTCTATTCCTTGGACACTTATTTCGATGTCAGCCATTTTTTCGTTTGTGCGAGGATTTAGAGAAGGAACTGCAGTGCGGTCTTCCTCTGTGAAACAGCTTTGGAAAAAGGTGTTTAGTATTTCAGCTTTACGCGTGTCATCCTCTGTTTCAATGCCATCACCATCCCGTAGTGTCTGGATATGCTGTTTCGAGCCACTTACTGATCTAACGTAAGACCAGAACTTCCTAGGATTTTCTGTCAAGTCGGTACATAGAATTTTACTTTCGAATTCAATGAACGCTTCACGCATAGCCCTCCTTACGCTAACTTTGACATCGTTTAGCTTCAGTTTGTCTGAGAGGTTTTGGCTGCGTTTAAACTTGGAGTGGAGCTCTCTTTGCTTTCGCAGTAGTTTCCTAACCTTGTTGTTGTACCACGGTGGGTTTTTCCCGTCCCTCACAGTTTTACTCGGCACGTACCTGTCTAAAACGCATTTTACGATTGCCTTGAACTTTTTCCATAAACACTCAACATTGTCTGTGTCGGAACAGAAATTTTCGTTTTGATCTGTTAGGTAGTCTGAAATCTGCCTTCTATTACTCTTGCTAAACAGATAAACCTTCCTCCCTTTTTTTATATTCCTATTAACTTCCATATTCAGGGATGCTGCAACGGCCTTATGATCACTGATTCCCTGTTCTGTACATACAGATTCGAAAAGTTCGGGTCTGTTTGTTATCAGTAGGTCCAAGATGTCTTCCCATAAATGTGCATATATTTTTAGTTACTGTGCTGAGATCCGGGATATGATGTGTGTACATTTCTAAAAATGATCGGGATACAAGATTTGACAGTTTTTCGACAGATCTGTTTGCTCTTGCAAAGCTGCACATACATCAATGAGAATGGATTTTGCCTTCCCTTAGTTGGTATTGCGCTAATAAATGATAGCCCACTCCTTGTCGACATCTACATGGCTACACTGCAACTCACATTTATGTTACTGGCAGAGGGTTCATCGAACCACCTTCACAATAATTCTCTTACTCCACTCTGGAGCAACGCGTGAAATATTGTCAGTAGGAAGAAATAGCTGGTGTTGAAATTAGGTGCGAAGCTCCCGCCGCAGCCAGAAACCCCTTTCTTTTTTTAATGTCCACACAAACCCTGTACCATGTCCATGTCACTCCCCATATTTTTCGATAGTAAAAAATGTGCTGCCCTTTGGATTTTCTCGATTTACTCACAGTCCTATATGGTAAAGATCAAACACCGCGTGTTAGTATTCAAAAGGAGGATGGACAAGTGTAGTGTAGGTAGTTTTAGTACATCTGTTGCATCTTAAAAGTGTTCTGACAGTAAAAGGCAGTTTTCGGTTCGCCTTCCCCACAAAGTTCTCTCTGTGTCGTTTCCAATTTTGGTTGTTCATAATGTAATTCCTAGGTAATTAGTTAAATTTACGGCCAGACGACTTGTTCGGTGTAACACATCAAAGGGTTACCTTTCGTTTTTTGTGGAATGGATGATCATTAACGAAAAGACAGTTTGTTTCTGAATGTTTTAGGTGAAATATTTCATCAGAGCCCTATTTGATACGAATCCAGCGAACTCTTTAATGACCCTTCAGGACGTTTGTATTTAACGAAATCACAACAGTCTAAAACGGGGATCATGTCGCTAAAAACGCGTGAAATGTGACTTGGATTTTCTTCGTGCCTACTTAGTCTCTGTGCTTGTTCTGACAACATGTAAGTACTCTCTGTCTGTAACAGTTTGTTCAATAATTACCTTATTTACTGTATTTAGCTATGTTAGTAATGTTAAACGTGAGCGCTTCAATATCCCCTCGTCATTCGAATAACTTCTTCTTTCTTCATTCTTTTCATTTTGTACAAGTAAGCTATATATACGCTAAGGAAAAGGTAAATTAATTAGTTACTTTCTGGCAGAGATGTTTTGATATAAGAAAGAAGAGACGCGCTCTTCATTTGATTAATTTCTGTATCTTCACCTGTTTCTATAAGTGGTAGCGAGCGGACATATGACGACATCCAGCATACCTGAATTGTTTAAAAATGAATATTTCAAGTGTACATTAAAAGGCGTCATAAAAAAATTTATTGGGAAGGTAAATTTTTACTCTCATATTCACATCGACCCCACCTGTCTGTTCTTTTCATCCGCGCCGATAATCCTGCATCGGGAGGTTCGGAGAAGACAAGAGGAATTTGCGCGAGAAGCGAAGGAGCAAGCCTGCATCGACATTGTTACAATCTGGACGACTCACAATGGAATTAATGTGAAGTAGTACGTAACTCAAATGATGAACATTGGTCTTAAATGTATTTACATTGAAGTTCTGTTAGAACTAGTTGAAGTTCACGCAGGATGTGTGCCAAGTTTTTTCAATTACTTTTTCGCTATGCAGTTGCCTGTCCCAGCAGGAAAGGTCAGTATTCAAAAGCATGGTGGGGACGAACATTCGAAGCAAAACTGTATAGCAAGCATGGGCACTTCTTACGGACAATCAGCATTTCCTCAGCGCAAGAGACTGAAAAAGTACTGATAGCCCTTAGATCAGCATTTAGAGCCCACTAGAAAATGTTTACCAGTAACTGTTTTCTTGTTTTGGCCCATACAATAAGCTCTCAAAATATGGGAAGCAGAGGAATTGCAGTAGAAGAGATTTGTTCCGCAGTACTGAAGACGAAAAAGAGCTCATAGTTCTTGAGGCATGTCATATCGATGAATATCTAACTTTTCTCCTGGGACATCCAGCACACATTGAACTAAAGCATATTTACGTTTACAACATTCAAAGGAGTGAACGCTAAAAAGTTTCCGGTACATATGCAGTCTGGTGATAAGCATGTAACAAAAAAACTTAGTTGTAATTGAAGTGCATCCGTATGAGGCAATATGGTATAGGGAGAACGGATTTTCAACAAAAGCCTGTTACAGTATTGAAACATTTTGAGTTAGCCTTCTAGGTTAAGTATCGTGTTCTTTCTGTTTCGGGAAATTGAATACTTTTGGTTGTGGATACTGTACATGGTGCGACGCCTAATGATAGTAATATTTTTATTGTACGTCACTTCCTTCATTTTAACTTACCCTAAGGCAGTATCGTGAGCAGTTGTGTGAACAACTCTGCAGTACTCGTGGCCGGCTACCACGCTATTACTCTGAGGTAGGGACGCCACCACGGTATTGCTGAGTGAGAGGTGCCAACTTTCTGCCACAAACCCACCGATGGGAGACCGTTTGCCGTCACGTGAGGTACGGAAAAGGGTCGACAAGGTAGCGGCTCTCGACAGCGGGTCGCTCTTTTGCCTGCCAGCTGCCAATGCAGTCCCGTCCTTCCTACTGGGGGCGAAGTGCTATTCGTTTGTGGCAGTAGTCCGTTTCCGTGAATATTGCACCATTTAGTAGTAGTTTTTGAGAATGAAAACCATTGTTCTCTGAATCACAGCCCTTCGCACTTCACGTCTAGGAAAACCACACTGGTTGGCCCCCGGAGCCCCTGGTATCGACCTGAAATGTACAAAGTGGTGACAGCGAGTGGATATTTATCACAGTTCGATCCGAATCGGTATTCTCCTGCCGTTCCTATGCGCTGGCAACCACAGAAATGCCTAGCGGTTATGTTCCGCGGGTCGCTTAGCTGTTTCCGCTGGACGCGTCTGGGGCCGACCCCGACAACGTGTCAGGCCGTGACGGCAAGTGAGAGCGTGCTATACGGCCACGCGCCGCTACACCTCGTCCCACGCCGCCAATACAGCAGTAGTCGCGTGCCGCGCAGCACCCCGCGCTGCCGCTGGCTGCTGTGACGGGTCAGCCGCCTATCGCACGGCCGCCGTCGCCGAAGCCAGCTCCGTGTGATGCGAGTGTCGCTGCAATGAAGTCTGCTTGTTAACAACTCCGGCGAACTTCCGCCGAGGGATCTTAGCAGCCGGCCGCTGTTGCCGAGCGGTTCTAGGCGCTTCAGTCCGGAACCGCGCTGCTGCTACGGTCGCAGGTTCGAATCCTTCCTGGGGTATGGATTTGTATGATGTCCTTAGGTTAGTTATGAGCTGTGTGTGGCTCATCTTCCCCCCCATCATCTATTTTACATCTTGTTTTTAACGTACTTCCACCTCATTACGTTAAAATAAATTACTAGTGTCACTGAGTTGCTGCTTTACCTGATCGTGTGCGGCGCTAGCAGCGCGTATCGGTATTTAACCTCTAGTATCTTTGATCGACTGGTATTACTTACCGGTATTCGTCTGTTGCAAGCGAGTTCGGGTCGCGAGTTCGGACTGCCAGTCAGTAGGAACGCGTCTTGAGCGCAGTCCGGACCTGCCAGTCGGGGAGTTGCAATGCGGCACTAGTGCAGTTGGGTTGGAGCAGCGAAGTCTGCGGCGACATAACTCGCCCAACCATTTTCTCCACGCATCACTTGAGCCGGGCCGCAGTCTTGGTGGATCGTCGGTCGGTCGTCCAACTGGACGATGCGTTTTAGCTCGCCGATTGTGTGTGTGTTTGTGTGTGTGTGTGTGTGTGTGTGTGTGTGTGTGTGGAAGACATTTGGCTTCATGCGTGCCAATTACTGTTGGGAATTGTTCAGATTTTTGTGCAAGGGTTTGTCAGGTTGTGTGTGTAGTTGGCGTTATTTCCACTGACTACTATTCTAGCTGTTGCCGGCATTCTGCAGGGAGTCGGTCGGTTGGTGTGGACCAGGGAGGATATATCTGTGCAGCACAGTCGGCTGGGTGCGCTGGCGGTCCGTGGGCAGTGTCGGAGCGTGTGTGGAGCTGTCAGATCGCTACGAGCTTCGTGGCTCACCGACCCAGAACGTCAAAGTTGAGTGGTGTCTTACGTACCCAAGCCACGTCCGTTCATGTTGTGTCGTTTGTTTCGGTGGTTCTCTGTTGGGGACCTTCTCCTGTGAACGACACACAGTGTTTGTAGTGGTGATACCGAGCCGCCGTGTGGTGGAATTAACTATATTGGTTCTCTACAATTCAAGTGCGCCAGCGGAATTGTCTGCCTTGTGGCTGTTGGTGTTCCGGTTACCTGCCATGGCTACTAACGTAACTGCAGGCAGTGTCCTTTCTTCACCTGTTGTCGCAGTCGAATACGGTGTTTAGTTTTGACAGCTTAATACTTATTTCATTGTGGATAATCACGCCCACAACAGTTCGTCCTTGACTTTACGTACTGATTGGTTGCTAGCAAGTCGTTTGGAGCAAGTGTATTTCGTTCCAACACCTGTCTTTCATGGGTGTTTAATGGCCTGTTCTTAATCTATTATAGCAGATTTTTTTTTTAATTTTACTGTTTTATGTAAATCAAAGTCCTTCAGCCCGTGTAAGTAAGTTTGAATTCTGGCAAGTGGATATTTTGCTGAAAGTTACTGTTGTGCTATATTTTCATTTAGTGCAATGTCATCTAATTACAACTTCAGGAATTAAGGTATTTTTTGATCAACTGTGGGCCTTCAGCCGCTTAAAGCCTTACTCTCAAAATTTCACCTTAAGGGAAAACATGGCGGCCCTCTGCCTTAAAGGATTCTGGTAATATATTTTAAAATTTTGAAATTTAATTGTGGCCTTCAGGTATTTGTATTGCACCTTGCATATGTATGTTCTATCGGCTTTCAGCCTAGTTGTGGTTATAATATCTATTTGCAATTTTAGCTGCGTGTCTAGTCACTTGAAATTTATCTTGTTGATTTTTAAGGCTTCTTGTTTGGAGGCCTTCAGCCCTGAAAGAATTGGATTTTGAAACTCGTAAAGGTTCGGCTATGTGCCGTTTTGGTTTAAATATGTTATTAAATTACAATAAATTACAATTTTGAAGTGAAACTGACTGCCACCTTATTTGGCCCTTTGCACAATCATAGTAAGCTGTTTTGCCCTGTGGGATTAGCGGGTGTTTCAACTTAGATTTAACTAGTTCTAAGTCTAGGGGACTGATGAACTCAGACCCGTAGTGCTTAGAGACATTTGAACCATTTGGATTCTTACCATAACCTAGAATAGTGATACCTTCATTGGATACATCTTCTCGGTCCCAGTCCCAGTTTTGTAGCCATGCCTGATTTACGTCCTCCCCAAACAGCGGGGAGAAACGAATCGGCTTCGTATGCTGAAACTGCGGCACCGAAAGAGCCTTATCTCATTACTTTACTGCAATAGCAGACAAGCAGTCAGTCAATTGAAAAATAGAGCTACAGGAACGGCTTAACGCTATAACTCTCGAACGTGAAGCCGGAGCTGCCATAAGTGCGGTAACAACTCCAGGCCTTCAAGAGCTCCAATAGATGAAACAGAAAAATTTGTACCAGACATATACGTTACGCTTCCAGCCATAACTTTTGTACCTTCTTTTGATGGAAAGCCAGGCGGAAAAGTAACATCTCCCAAACGTCAGGGAAGTGGGATGTACATGGGCATGGGGAGACAATTTTTTGGCAAATGCCACCCAGCTGAAGTTTACGGGCGATGGCGAAGTTGTATTGAATCAGTAGACACATTGCGGGAAACACCCACTTTTGAGTTACTGGCGAAGCGGTTACCACAGTGCTATTCCGTCAACCGTGGAATTAGCAATTGCCATGATGGGTTGTCCACGCTTAGAAAAGTGAGGAGGACTTTGAAGCATCTGCAGACAGAATTAGGAACATAAGCGAGAGTAACGGATGTGTTCTTCCGCGGAATCGGTTCACAAATAGGGAGTAAGGTAAAGGCAGCCGGCCCCACCTTACTGGACGAGGCAGTCAGACTTGCTCTATTACTCGATGAAGGGGAAGATTCGTATACGCCCCACACGCGCCAGCGAAGTGGGACTTATTTCATAAGACACGAATTGCCAAAGACGTAAGAAGCCGAACCATCCGGCCGAGCGCTGCTGGGCTTCATGTTGAGAAATACCATACAGGATCGTTGTCCGCAAACTAAGTGGCCGAATTCCCCCAAGACTAGCGTGCCAGCAGGCAACGAAAAGAATGTTAAAACAGGAGTACTACTACTCTGCCACCCACTTTAGTCCCCAGTGAAATATATGGACCCTTTAAAAATGGGAGACCACTGAGGTAAACTAATGAGTTTGAGGTAAAGCTCAGAGGAAAGTCTGCCAAAATTCTTGTAGACACAGGAGCTCAGATTCGTGTTCTTTTTGCTGCCAATAATGACAAGCGCATGCTAAAACGGCCACGCTACAATATAAGACGACTTGGAGACAAGATAATGATTCCTGCAGGTGCCACTGTAACATACCTGCACACTGAAGGGAAAAAATGTCTTTGATACGGAAGTAGTAAGGGAAAGTGGGTGGTATTTCTGTGTTGTCTTAGGAAATGATTTCCTAGCATGCTATAAGGCTGTGATACATTATAGGACGAGCACTGTTTGGATCAGTGATACAGACCACTGTCTGGACAATGAACATGCGTCTCATTTGTGAGAAACATGTGAATGTAGAGGTCTAACTCACAAGCTCCAACTGAACACAATAATAGTCAGTGGCGAAGAATTTACGCAAAGAGAAGTGTCGAACCAGAAACAGTGTCAAGAGAGAAGACATAAGTAGTAACCTGTGAGGAAGGTTTTTGCACCGGCACTCTCGATAAGAAGAAAAGTTCAAAGAGAAGTTGGCGCATTTGGCAAATTGGAGCAAAGGCTTCTGTATCCAGTTTTAGAGGAATATGTGTGGTTATTCGAGGGAAGGCAATATTTGCCAGCAACTGAAGTCGTACAACATAAGACGCCAGACCAACTGCGCAGAAGACATATCGTTTACCCCGTCAGTTTCAATCTGTTGTAGAAGATGGGATTCAACAGCACTTGGCTGCAAGGATGATTCAACCCTTTGCAAGCCCGCGTGCCTGTCGAATTGTCATTGTCCCAAGGAAGTCAGTCAATGGGCAAAAAACGTGTGGTCTGTGTGTTGATTTGAGAGTGGTAAACAAGGTTATCACACTGGATATGTAACCTCTGATATGTATCGACGAGAACTTGGAGAAGTCAGAAAATTCCAAATAATTCATCAGCCTGGAGACGAGTTCTGGATATCATCAGATTCAGATTGCACCATGACAGACAGAAAACTGCTTTTGTTGTCCCATTTGGACTGTGTGAATTCTTACACATGGATTTTAGTCTACGAAATTCGCTTGCCTATTGTGAGAATTTACCGACTTGATAACACATTTAAATCCTACTGTCTCTCTTGAGTATCTCCATGAGATAGTAGTTACTGCAAAATGAATTGAAAAGCATACTTAACTGTTAAGAAGTGTGTTGACTAGATTGAAAAGTGTACTCTTGAATTCAAATCGAGAAAAACGTTCATTTCAGTAGCTGGGGCACATCATCAGTTCAGATGGAGTCAACCCAGATCCTAGATTAATTGAAATAGATAATTTTCCAACCCCAAGAAATGTTAGTTACAATCTTTCCAAAGTTTAACCAACTATTACAGGGGTTTAGTGCAGGATTATGCTGTAACAGCAAAACCGTAACAAAATTACTAAAGAAAGATCCAGTATTTGAATGAACAGAAGAGTGTGATGGAAGAAGCAGAACCGTAATGGACGTAGTTTTGAGTAAACGCGAGTACACCAGTCCCGCCGTTAGGAATTTCAGTTAACCCTTGCCAGCAGATGTGGCCGTCCCATCTGTCACTGTAGCATGGGTGATGAAAGGAGATTCATATTTTAGCAAGGGCCCGCTACGATATGCATTTTCCTGGAAAACCTTGCTACGTGGGACAGAGAGACAACATACTATGTCAGTATAGTCAAAACCTGCCCAAGTGATCTTAATCCTTGCAGAGCTTTCAAACTAAGCAGATAACGCACATTAAGATACTATTACAAACACCCTGAAGTTCTCAAGATATGTAAGTGACGTCCATTACTGATCGTCTTCCGTTTCGTTTCATTCAAATTAGGGCGAGAGCTGCCATTTATTTTGTAACTGCAATCATAGCACGAGGACCTGAGCGTGCGTAACCAACTTAAAAATTGCAGTATTTACAGCTGTATCCATTTGCCACAAAACGTAATGGGAGTATACCAACAGCTTTTCATATGTAACGATGACGAGAGGTATCGAGTATTAAAATTCGATAGCAATCGAACTACTGCGCCAACGAGCCAGATACTGCTTCCGACGTTTCTCAGCCATGTGAACAGGTTGGCATAAAGTCCGAGTGGACCACTCTCGCTCCAGAGGTACGCTCGTTACCGATGCTGCTGACTACAGCACATGATACTGGTGTCACGCCACAGTGACTCCGTCGAGGCTACAGCATCTGGTAGCTTTACATAACGCAGCTAGAAAACTTTGGAACACAGCCGCAGTCTCCCTTCTCCACATTAAAAAACTGTGTTGATTTCACCAGACATAGTTGTCCTTACAAAACACACAAGAAAATTCACGCTACAAATCAGAAAGAAAACATTTCAACCTACTGCCTATGATTTACCACTTTGACCAGAGATTTTCAGACACCAAGGAAAGTTCGTCGCTGGCAGGATGATCTGTCTTTGTCTGCGAGAATCTGCATCAACCACAATAATTCATAGGATATTGCAAGTAGGTTGAATAAATCACTGCAGATGCCATCAATGATGACTTACTGTAATGAATAGTGCAAGCGCAAAGAAACAGATTGTGGAATGATAGAAAATGATCAACAAATATATACCCAGTATTAAGACATTTGACAACCAAAAGTTCTTAAATATATGCTGTCTTAGTAACAAGTACGAGTAATATTGGAATTCGTGACACACTGTGGTGTATGGAGAAACACTGCTAAGGACTTCGACATGGAATATACCAGCCTAGAAGAGAAAGTAAATAACAGGAAAAACAAGAGAAAAGTTACCGCAACAGCCCCTGCTCTAGCTAATAAAAGAACGTATGTCGAAATGTTCGTGTTGAGCGTAAGAGTTTGGATCTCTGCCGGTATGTCTTTACGCTTTATTACGTATTTTATCTGACAGTGGACCTCGCTGTCTCTGAGCCTGTTTACATATTTTGAGGTGTGTTTTTATTTCATGACGTAACATATAAAAAGGATTTAATGCTGTTAATGAGGACACTCGCTGAGCTATTGCGAAACAGCAGACACGGATAATTCATATTATTGCAGCTTCGTTCATTAGAAAAAGCAATTGAAGGAAACATTCCCAATACGAGGATGTACATCCTTCTCCAAGTGCTGTAAACAATTATTTGCTCTCACTGGGAGATTTGTTCGCAGTGCACTGCGTGAAACAAATACTTTTCGCACTGAATACAAGTACAGTGTGTGCACCATAATGCCTGTTACTCCAATAGTATAGGTACAGCAACAATCCCAATAGAATGGGAGATAGGAACTCTTAGACCATGAGAACCAATAGGAGTTACCTGCACTTACATGCGTTCTGAATAATTCACTACCAGCGTCGCCACGACCTCTGTCGTGTATGCCACAATAAGGCACACACAGTTGCAAAAAGCTTGCTAGGTGGGCACGTCACTACGCGTTTAGTGAAAAGGAAACGCCGAAACGTCTAATCTGTGTATTGACGCGAGACTAGGCACGTGTTGATTTCTGCGGTAGACAGAGTAAGCTTTAATCGATTCTGATGATGCGGTTATTTACGCTACCGACGGGGCACGGTGCACGTGCGTCCGTTCTGCTGAAATTGGCAGTGGGCGCCCATGACCGCATACTGCTGCAGTTAATGTTTTGACCCTCCCGCTTTTATCACTTAGCATGTTGACGAGTTGTCAGCTCTATTCCGCATTTCTTGCTTCTGTCGGTGAGCGGCTAGTGGTGTTAATCGGGACTAATGCCTTAGACAGTACCAAAACTACCACATTCTTTTCCAGCCACATTATACCGAAATACCGCTCCTATCTTGTTGCTGTGATCCGTCTCGCTTTACAAAGGTGTTTGTCAGGCGTCAACAGCGTCCTACTTAAAGCAAAGATTTACAATGGTTTAAAGTGCTTTGCACTTGGGTAATGCATGCCTGACCTTCAGGGATAGAAATGCAAGGCAACTGTTGCTCCTTGTCGATTGTCGCGAACTGTGTTCCTTCACCACTCCGTTTGGTACTGCGAATATTGCTGGATGGCACATTCGGAATTCTTCCCATCTAGTCGTCATTATCAGTGCCACGTCTGTGCCTGTAGCTCTATTGGTCGTTCGCTATACTGTATGGAATTTGTATAAATCTACCCACTGCAAATCCGGCGAGCCTCCAGGGCAGGTTGTGCCACATCCCTGGCTAGGCGGTGAATACTGTGGGTAACGTCTGATGAGACACCCTAATTCACAGGCGTGGCTCTCCCAATAGCGTTTTGTATAATTGTATACTCAAGTTTTAAGGAAGTATGGTAAAAGCAGTTTACTAGGAAAGTAGTTACTGGATGCCAGGAGTAAAAACTATTTGTAATGAAAATGATTGATACTTGGTTTGTTCAGTTGCTAATTACGCCTCTCACAGGCTCATTCACTAACCGTATCTGTCACTCACTGTTAGTTTACGCACAGTTAGACGAATCACTCTGAGCCTCCTCAGACACAATTCCCACAGCACTTTGGCTCAGCTGCAGCCCAGCTGGTGTCAGCCACTACGCCCACCAGCACCACCTTGGCTCTGCCCATGCTATCGACTATCAGCTGTTGCACCGACCTCGAAGTGTAAAAAACAGACAGTCTTAGTAACAGAGACTCCAAATTATGGACGAGTAAAGTAACACCAGTGGATAATGATATTGTAAGGTAAAATATCAAACACGACATCTCCTGCAGCTACCGCAGATTTTGTAACCAGCTTTGGATGCCTCCGTTACCTTTAAGACATCTTATAAGAAAAAAAAACAATGTCGGTCGCCTTCCATGTACATGAAATGAAAATTTGGTTTTAATTGGTCATTATGAGTGATTAGTGTCAACCATTGTAACAATCACTGACCAGTAACCAGCTCTCGTGGTAGGGGTAATGAATTGTACCTGGTAACGAGTAATTGTAAATTGTTTTATTATATTTTATTTCCGTCATTTTAACCTAGCGTCAGGCAGTAGCGTGAGGAGTTGTGTGAAGTAACCTGCAGTACTTCGCCAGCTCCCACGCTCTTGCACTGACCTAGGATTGATACCGTGGTATCGCTGAGTGAGAGACGCCAACTTTCTTCGACAAACCACCAATGACAGGTCCAGAAATTGTCACGGGGGGTAGGCAAGGGGGTCGGCGAGGTAGCGGCCACAACAGTGGGTCCCTCACTTGCCAGCCAGTTTCTCACCCTCTGGACGCTTCCAGTAGTCCTTCCTATTGGCGCGAAACGCCCTGTACATTTCATGTACGGGTTCATTCCACTGCCATTGCCAATTTTCGTGAGTATTGTACACCTTAGTGATAGTTCTTGAGAATAAAACCCATTTTTCTCTGAATCCCAGCCATCTCGTTTCATGTGTAGGGAAAACACCCCACAGGCCCACCTGAGAGCCTGATAGCATCCTGGCATGCACGGTACTTACTTATGTAAAGACTTACATGACGTAGTGTGTAATGTTTGTTGTTTTTCAATTAAGATAATTATTTTTGTTTCTACTTAATGGTTTGTAGTGTATTTTATGTCATGATTCTAATTCTGTAGGCCTTTGTAATTTCCAATTCAAGCAATTGAAACAAGAATGAAACTATTTTTACCATCAGCTGTTACAAGAACCTAATTCATCCAAGTTCCTTTTTCCCTGTGTAACCATGCAATACGCTGCACAGTGATAGCTTCAAGGTTGGACGAAGTGTTTTAGCGGCTAAATGCAAGAAAGCGGATTCTGATGGCATCTGTTGGTGGCTGGAGCGAGTAGGCTGGCTCAAGCTACTTAAAAGCACGTAGATGCCGTCTGTTGGTGGGAATTGTCACAGAAATATCTTTGTGACACAGTGAACGACGACCTGAAGTCTTGGCGTTATTGCTTATGAACGAATGGGGTGCATTAATTAAATTTCACATCTCAATCAGCGAAGTAAGATAGTTTTGTGAGACTTTGGGTCCGAAACCGTGACCTGATTTTATGAAGTTGTCAGGCTGTCGTGAAACATTTGTAGAACTGGTTTATTTATTTTTCTCATTAGGAATTCTATACAGATGTTCATATGTAAAAGCTGATGGCTTATACTTCGCAAATAACTCGATAACTGTGTAAACTGCGTTTACAGTACACAGTTTCCAAGATTAGTGATCTTCATTCTGCTGAGACGAAGTGACGTGATAACATACATCTCTCTTAGTTTCCATTTTTTGGTTTTGCCCAATGCATATTTCCAACCGCACCTGAGACATTATGCACATGCTGTTGAATATGGCCAGTAGGACTCAAGAAGACATCTCGATGTACAGTAAAAGATGAGGTAAGTGATAAAACGTTGTACAGAGAAACTACTTCGAGTAGTGACGAAACAGACCTACAGGCTATCCGTCGGACTAAGTGGATTTGGAAGGCACACGAGTGTCTGGCGGATGGGCGCAGAGCAGTGGATTGTTAGTGTGGCTGGTGCCAAGTTCTGTGGACGACCAGGTGCGTCCCTCGTCAGTCGGAAGGGTTGGGCAGCCAGCCAGAGTTCGGGAGGCGGACGCGGAGCAGGTGCTCAGCTGTGGCTGGCAGTGAGCGGCGCGGCCACAGTCCAGACCGCTCGCCGACCACCTTCCTGTCTGAGTCGCCACTACTGAGCACAGCAGAGAGTGAGCACGAGGGCGAGGCTTTGGCTCGAGTTCTTAGCGATTTGGTCGTGAGTATGCGCTTCTTGATAGCCACAGTATTCGGGCTCCAAAATATTCCATGTGTGTAGTGGAGGGTACATCTATCGCCTTTATTTTTTCAATAGAAGCAGTATGTGAGGGAAGTGATCGTTGGTAACACTTCGAATCACTTTAATTTTTTTTTTCGTAACCGAAAGCAAAAACGATCGTTCCCACACTAACGGTCTCCGTATCACATCTGAGGATTACCGTCTGTTCGTAATGTCTTCTTTGGAGGGCCAGATGGAAGGGGGATGAGACCCCTCTAACTGTTCATGTGTTCAGCTTCAACTGAGAAGCACATGCAGCTCAACTTCTCCGACTGGTAACTGACATCATGATGTAATTAACATACCTTTGAATGTGTACAGAGCTCAATCTTTTTGTAGTGACGAGTTTTAGTTGATAGTACACCAAAAGATAATGTTGAAATATAAATACTATCGTTTCACGGTCCCCCAACCGAGAAGGGAGAAGTGTGTTAATCTGTGTACAGACTGTTCCATGGAACCGGATAGGTTTCTAATTCTATGGGTGCTAACGTTCTGTGTGTGTTTACTGCCTTCTCTATTTTAAACTTGGCACCATTGAGGCAGTATGTAGTTGATCTGCACCTGTCAACTGAGAGATCCAGCTGTCTGAGATACCCTTCCGTGCAAAAGTCCCTGCATAGTCAGATTGCGAACGTTGTTAGCAGATGATGGCAAATTTTCGTGTCTTATCACTGTTGTTACAGTAGTCCTACTTAATCTGTACTCCGAAAATCTTGTTACGGTGTGTGGCGGAGAGCAGTTTGTGTTCGACAATCGCCTTCCCGGTTGCCCCCTTTCCTTGCTCCAGTCACGAACAGTACACTGGAAGAACGTCTGTTGGAAAGGGTCCGCGAGATCTCGCATTTGTCTGATTTAACCTCCGTGGCTCTTCGGGGTGACACACATAATATGAAGCGATATATTGGTTGACTTCTGCAAAAATGTACAGTCAGGGAGCGTTAACAGTAAAGCACACCGTGGTGCAGAATGCCTACAGTTGGCTGAGCAACTCTGTCATGCTTTCCTTTTTAATGAATAAACCTGAAACGAAAAGAGCTGCTCTTGTTTGCATCTCCTCTATTTCCTCTGTCTCTGCCTTCTACGAATCGCAGACTGACGAGCTGTGTTGAACTACTCGCAGAACAACTTGAGCAAGCTACCTGCTCTGCGGGTGGATTACAGTTCCTGAGCATCCTTCATATCGCACCTGCCTCATCTGCGATCAGTCGTGTGCTCGTTCCACCGCAACAGCTACGTATGCATACTCCTAGATATTTTCTGTATGTGACTGCTGCTTGCAGTCATTGTTCTGCAGTCGCGTGATCATCCCATAACGGGTCTTACTGCTTTCTTACGCGCTGTATGTAAAACTTGTTTGAAGGTCATTTGGCCCATTTCTCTACCGTTGTGACTGTGTAGTATCAAAGAGCCGTATCCACGAAAAGCGTGGTAGAACTTCCGACGTTATCCGCTACGTCGTTCATATGTCCTGTAAAGCGTAATGGTCTTGAGATACGTCATATTTTGGGGTGTGTGAATTTAGTTACGTTCTGCCCACTTCTGTGTCTTTCATATTACAAAGAAAGGTAAGTTCCTTCAGTGGCAGAAGTGTTAAATCACCAAATCCACCGATATCTCTTTACTAACCTTCATATAAATTATTTGCTGCAGTTATATTGCATTTCGTTACTTTCGATAGAGATGTAATGTGTGGGTCCTGTTCTTGAAAGAAAAGTAAGATTCTGGGTTCAGTCACATGTGTGCAAATGATGTGTTTCTAGAAATTCATGAACTGTGATACTGACCTCATAGAAATTGTTCTATACTGCTATGTTCAAGCCGGCCAGAGTGGCCAAGCGGTTCTAGGCGCTACAGTCTGGAACCGCGCGACCGCTAAGGTCGCAGGTTCGAATCCTGACTCGGGCGCGGATGTGTGTGATGTCCTCAGGTTAGTTAGGTTTAAGTAGTTCTAAGTCTAGGGGCCTGATGACCTCAGATGTCAAGTCCCATAGTCCTTAGAGCCATTTGAACCTTTTTTTTTTTTTTTTGTCAAATACTAAGATGTGCTGTTTGAAGGCGGAGCACAATATTGAAGCTTCTATGTCAGGACATTGCAAAATTGATTATGGACATCCGTCACGTATTACAATCCCCAAATCACGCACCAACACCTATAGATGAGCCATCCACTTACAAAATTGTGTACAGGACCTTCTGAGGGCGAGACCTACGCCCACTGGACCTGTTTTTTAATGAAGAGACCAGGACCGGAGATCCTTACATTAAGGGTAGACGTCGTTCGGCAAGTATAAATATTGTTGTGCCTCTATACGGAATAGGAACTTTTGTGTTACTATACTGACATGACTTTCGGCCAAATTCAGAAGAAACTGAAGTGCATTTACTGCAAACCTCAACACTGGTGCCCATTGAAGCTGTGTGACCTGTTTTCCTACTGACAATTCCACTGTTCTCACGTGTTCACCAGGAAATGCTCATCCAGTGAGAAGTTTGGAGGGAGAGGGGGCGCTGTGACAGTCACAGCCTGTTCCGCCGGTACCGGCGGCTTCAGTCCACAGGGGGCGCCGTGTAGCCGCACTGGCGGAGCGAGAGGCAGCCACGGCCAGTCTGGGGCAGTGGAGGACGTGAGGCGCCGGCTCTCAGCAGGCACTTGGGTCGCCAATGTTGACGCTGCGACACGTCCGACCTACGTCCAGGGCAGTCGGGTAAGGTCAGCTGCTGTACTCAGGTTTGAGCATTCGTTATGTGCACAGTCTGAAAAACACAACTGCTAATACGAGTACGACGATGAAAATGGCTGTCAGGGCACATACCTTGTTGTATAGCTTATGTATCAATTGTCCAATTCAGAAGTATTTACATACATAAAGTAGTTAGATTTACGCAGTAAGCTAGCTTTGATTTTGAAGAACTTTCCGCGAAATATTACTTGCATGGTTCACTGTCATTAAAGTGCCTCATATTAACAGGTTAAATGGCAGTCAACTTGGCGTTCAGCTCCCACTAGTTTCCAGACAATATTATAATATTCGGACATGTGCTCTCTCCCTAACAGAACATGGATCGATAAGTGACGCATCAGCGACCCTCGTCGCGCATAAATCCCTGCAGTAAGCTTTGCTAAAAGTATACACAAACTGAAAACTGTACTTCAAGCTTTGCTACACGTTATAATAGCTGCACATGCCCTTGTAAATCTCCTGTTATCACGTGTAATTCAAGGTATTGTTATGGCATATCTAAAGGTCGGATACACTGATTCGCTAACTCACGGAAGCCACCTCGTATAGTGAGTGAGGCTCACGTTGCGTAAATTGCCACACTGCCGAATCTCGAACGGTAGACACAGAAAAATACATACTTTACCGTTTTGAGAACTGCGCTAAAATAGTTATAGCATAATTGTAATGTTCCCTGTGAATTCTGCAATTATAAGCTTTGGTTTGTTAATGTATCTGGGGCTACAATCCTAAACGTCGCCACGCTGTTGCATGGAGATCACCGTGTTTCTTGAGTAAGCCGCGCCTTGCGTCTATTGCTACGCGGTTAGTTTTCAAATGGTAGGCTCAGAAAATGCATTTCTTTCTGTTTTGTGAATTGCGCTAAATTAGTTTTAGCATGATTGTAATGTTCCCTGTGTATTCTGTTACTATAAGCGTTGATTTGCGACTGTATCATAGGCTACATTCGTAAACGATTCCTCGCTGTTGCATGGTGGTCAGTGTTTCTTGTGTAAGCCACGCTTAGCGTATATTGCTATGCGGTCGGTTTTCAAGTGGTAGGCACAGAAAATGCATTTCTTTCTGTTTTGTGAATTGCGCGAAATTAGTTTTAGCATGATTGTAATGTTCCCTGTGTATTCTGTTACTATAAGCGTTGAATTGTTACTGTATCTTAGGCTACATTCCTAAGCAGTGCCTCGCTGTTGCATGGAGATCAGTGTTTCATGAGAAAGCCACGCTTAGTGTATATTGCTATGCGGTCGGTTTTCAAGTGGTAGGCACAGATAATGCATTTCTTTCTGTTTTGTGAATTGCGCTAAATTAGTTTTAGCATGATTGTAATGTTCCCTGTGTATTCTGTTACTATAAGCTTTGATTTGCGACTGTATCATAGGCTACATTCGTAAACGATTCCTCGCTGTTGCATGGTGGTCAGTGTTTCTTGTGTAAGCCACGCTTAGCGTATATTGATACGCGGTCGGTTTTCATGTGGTAGGCACAGAAAATGAATTTCTTTCTGTTTTGTGAATTGCGCTAAATTAGTTTTAGCATGATTGTAATGTTTCCTGTGTATTCTGTTACTATAAGCTTTGATTTGTTACTGTATCATAGGCTACATTCGTAAACGATTCCTCGCTGTTGCATGGTGGTCAGTGTTTCTTGTGTAAGCCACGCTTAGCGTATATTGCTACGCGGTCTGTTTTCAAGTGGTAGGCACAGAAAATGCATTTCTTTCTGTTTTGTGAATTGCGCTAAATTAGTTTTAGCATGATCGTAATGTTCCCTGTGTATTCTGTTACTATAAGCGTTGATTTGTTACTGTATCTTAGGCTACATTCCTAAACGATTCCTCGCTGTTGCATGGTGGTCAGTGTTTCTTGTGCAAGCCACGCTTAGCGTATATTGCTACGCGGTCGGTTTTCAAGTGGTAGGCAGGGGAAAATGCATTTCTTTCTGTTTTGTGAATTGCGCTAAATTAGTTTTAGCGTGATTGTAATGTTTCCTGTGTATTCTGTTACTATAAGCTTTGATTTGTTACTGTATCATAGGCTACATTCGTAACCGATTCCTCGCTGTTGCATGGTGGTCAGTGTTTCTTGTGTAAGCCACGCTTAGCGTATATTGCTACGCGGTCGGTTTTCAAGTGGTAGGCACAGAAAATGCATTTCTTTCTGTTTTGTGAATTGCGTTAAATTAGTTTTAGCATGATTGTAATGTTCCCTGTGTATTCTGTTACTATAAACTTTGATTTGCGACTGTATCATAGGCTACATTCGTAAACGATTCCTCGCTGTTGCATGGTGGTCAGTGTTTCTTGTGTAAGCCACGCTTAGCGTATATTGCTACGCGGTCTGTTTTCAAGTGGTAGGCACAGAAAATGCATTTCTTTCTGTTTTGTGAATTGCGCTAAATTAGTTTTAGCATGATCGTAATGTTCCCTGTGTATTCTGTTACTATAAGCGTTGATTTGTTACTGTATCTTAGGCTACATTCCTAAGCAATGCCTCGCTGTTGAAGGGAGATCAGTGTTTCATGAGCAAGCCACGCTTAGTGTATATTGCTACGCGGTCGGTTTTCAAGTCGTAGGCACAGAAAATGCACTCCTTTCTGTTTTGTGAATTGCGCTAAATTAGTTTTAGCATGATTGTAATGTTCCCTGTGTATTCTGTTATTATAAGCATTGATTTGTTACTGTATCATAGGCTACATTCGTAAACGATTCCTCGCTGTTGCATGGTGGTCAGTGTTTCTTGTGTAAGCCACGCTTAGCGTATATTGCTACTCGGTCGGTTTTCAAGTGGTAGGCACAGAAAATGCATTTCTTTCTGTTTTGTGAATTGCGCTAAATTAGTTTTAGCATGATTGTAATGTTCCCTGTGTATTCCGTTACTATAAGCGTTGATTTGTTACTGTATCTTCGGCTACATTCCTAAGCAATGCCTCGCTGTTGCATGGAGATCAGTGTTTCATGAGCAAGCCACGCTTAGCGTATATTGCTACGCGGTCGGTTTTCAAGTGGTAGGCACAGAAAATGCATTTCTTTCTGTTTTGTGAATTGCGCTAAATTAGTTTTATCATGATTGTAATGTTCCCTGTGTATTCTGTTACTATAAGCGTTGATTTGCGACTGTATCATAGGCTACATTCGTAAACGATTCCTCGCTGTTGCATGGTGGTCAGTTTCTTGTGTAAGCCACGCTTAGCGTATATTGCTACGCGGTCGGTTTTCTAATAGTAGGCACAGAAAATGCACTCCTTTCTGTTTTGTGAATTGCGCTAAATTAGTTTTAGAATGATTGTAGTGTTTCCTGTGTATTCTGTTACTATAAGCTTTGATTTGCGACTGTATCATAGGCTACTTTCGTAAACGATTCCTCGCTGTTGCATGGTGGTCAGTGTTTCTTGTGTAAGCCACGCTTAGCGTATATTGCTACGCGGTCGGTTTTCAAGTGGTAGGCACAGAAAATGCATTTCTTTCTGTTTTGTGAATTGCGCTAAATTAGTTTTAGCATGATTGTAATGTTCCCTGTGTATTCTGTTACTATAAGCGTTGATTTGTTACTGTATCTTCGGCTACATTCCTAAGCAATGCCTCGCTGTTGCATGGAGATCAGTGTTTCATGAGCAAGCCACGCTTAGTGTATATTGCTATGCGGTCGGTTTTCAAGTGGTAGGCACAGATAATGCATTTCTTTCTGTTTTGTGAATTGCGCTAAATTAGTTTTAGCATGATTGTAATGTTCCCTGTGTATTCTGTTACTATAAGCGTTGATTTGTTACTGTATCTTAGGCTACATTCCTAAGCAATGCCTCGCTGTTGCATGGAGATCAGTGTTTCATGAGCAAGCCACGCTTAGTGTATATTGCTATGCGGTCGGTTTTCAAATGGTAGGCACAGAAAATACACTCCTTTCTGTTTTGTGAATTGCGCTAAATTAGTTTTAGCATGATTGTAATGTTCCCTGTGTATTCTGTTACTATAAGCGTTGATTTGTTACTGTATCTTAGGCTACATTCCTAAACGATTCCTCGCTGTTGCATGGTGGTCAGTGTTCCTTGTGTAATCCACGCTTAGCGTATATTGCTACGCGGTCGGTTTTCAAGTGGTAGGCATAGAAAATGCATTTCTTTCTGTTTCGTGAATTGCGCTAAATTAGTTTTAGCATGATTGTAATGTTCCCTGTGTATTCTGTTACTATAAGCTTTGATTTGTTACTGTATCATAGGCTACATTCGTAAAAGATTCCTCGCTGTTGCATGGTGGTCAGTGTTTCTTGTGTAAGCGACGCTTAGCGTATATTGCTACGCGGTCGGTTTTCAAATGGTAGGCACAGAAAATGCATTTCTTTCTGGTTTGTGAATTGCGCTAAATTAGTTTTAGCATGATTGTAATGTTCCCTGTGTATTCTGTTACTATAAGCGTTGATTTGTTACTGTATCTTAGGCTACATTCCTAAGCAATGCCTCGCTGTTGAAGGGAGATCAGTGTTTCATGAGCAAGCCACGCTTAGTGTATATTGCTACGCGGTCGGTTTTCAAGTCGTAGGCACAGAAAATGCATTTCTTTCTGTTTTGTGAATTGCGCTAAATTAGTTTTAGCATGATTGTAATGTTCCCTGTGTATTCTGTTACTATAAGCGATGATTTGCGACTGTATCATAGGCTACATTCGTAAACGATTCCTCGCTGTTGCATGGTGGTCAGTGTTTCTTGTGTAAGCGACGCTTAGCGTATATTGCTACGCGGTCGGTTTTCAAGTCGTAGGCACAGATAATGCATTTCTTTCTGTTTTGTGAATTGCGCTAAATTAGTTTTAGCATGATTGTAATGTTCCCTGTGTATTCTGTTACTATAAGCGATGATTTGCGACTGTATCATAGGCTACATTCGTAAACGATTCCTCGCTGTTGCATGGTGGTCAGTGTTTCTTGTGTAAGCGACGCTTAGCGTATATTGCTACGCGGTCGGTTTTCAAATGGTAGGCACAGAAAATGCATTTCTTTCTGGTTTGTGAATTGCGCTAAATTAGTTTTAGCATGATTGTAATGTTCCCTGTGTATTCTGTTACTATAAGCGTTGATTTGTTACTGTATCTTAGGCTACATTCCTAAGCAATGCCTCGCTGTTGAAGGGAGATCAGTGTTTCATGAGCAAGCCACGCTTAGTGTATATTGCTACGCGGTCGGTTTTCAAGTGGTAGGCACAGAAAATGCATTTCTTTCTGTTTTGTGAATTGCGCTAAATTAGTTTTAGCATGATTGTAATGTTCCCTGTGTATTCTGTTACTATAAGCGATGATTTGCGACTGTATCATAGGCTACATTCGTAAACGATTCCTCGCTGTTGCATGGTGGTCAGTGTTTCTTGTGTAAGCGACGCTTAGCGTATATTGCTACGCGGTCGGTTTTCAAATAATAGGCACAGAAAATGCACTCCTTTCTGTTTTGTGAATTGCGCTAAATTAGTTTTAGCATGATTGTAATGTTCCCTGTGTATTCTGTTATTATAAGCATTGATTTGTTACTGTATCGTAGGCTACATTCGTAAACGATTCCTCGCTGTTGCATGGTGGTCAGTGTTTCTTGTGTAAGCCACGCTTAGCGTATATTGCTACGCGGTCGGTTTTCAAGTGGTAGGCACAGAAAATGCATTTCCTTCTGTTTCGTGAATTGCGCTAAATTAGTTTTAGCATGATTGTAATGTTCCCTGTGTATTCTGTTACTATAAGCGTTGATTTGTTACTGTATCTTAGGCTACATTCCTAAGCAATGCCTCGCTGTTGAAGGGAGATCAGTGTTTCATGAGCAAGCCACGCTTAGTGTATATTGCTACGCGGTCGGTTTTCAAGTGGTAGGCACAGAAAATGCATTTCTTTCTGTTCTTTGAATTGCGCTAAATTAGTTTTAGCATGATTGTAATGTTCCCTGTGTATTCTGTTACTATAAGCGTTGATTTGTTACTGTATCATAGGCTACATTCGTAAACGATTCCTGGCTGTTGCATGGTGGTCAGTGTTTCTTGTGTAAGCCACGTTTAGCGTATATTGCTACGCGGTCGGTTTTCAAGTGGTAGGCACAGAAAATGCATTTCTTTCTGTTTTGTGAATTGCGCTAAATTAGTTTTAGCATGATTGTAATGTTCCCTGTGTATTCTGTTACTATAAGCGTTGATTTGTTACTGTATCTTAGGCTACATTCCTAAGCAATGCCTCGCTGTTGCATGGAGATCAGTGTTTCATGAGCAAGCCACGCTTAGTGTATATTGCTATGCGGTCGATTTTCAAATGGTAGGGACAGAAAATACACTCCTTTCTGTTTTGTGAATTGCCCTAAATTAGTTTTAGCAAGATTGTAATGTTCCCTGTGTATTCTGTTACTATAAGCGTTGATTTGTTACTGTATCTTAGGCTACATTCCTAAACGATTCCTCGCTGTTGCATGGTGGTCAGTGTTTCTTGTGTAAGCCACGCTTAGCGTATATTGCTACGCGGTCGGTTTTCAAGTGGTAGGCACAGAAAATGCATTTCTTTCTGTTTCGTGAATTGCGCTAAATTAGTTTTAGCATGATTGTAATGTTACCTGTGTATTCTGTTACTATAAGCTTTGATTTGTTGCTGTATCATAGGCTACATTCGTAAAAGATTCCTCGCTGTTGCATGGTGGTCAGTGTTTCTTGTGTAAGCGACGCTTAGCGTATATTGCTACGCGGTCGGTTTTCAAATGGTAGGCACAGAAAATGCATTTCTTTCTGGTTTGTGAATTGCGCTAAATTAGTTTTAGCATGATTGTAATGTTCCCTGTGTATTCTGTTACTATAAGCGATGATTTGCGACTGTATCATAGGCTACATTCGTAAACGATTCCTCGCTGTTGCATGGTGGTCAGTGTTTCTTGTGTAAGCGACGCTTAGCGTATATTGCTACGCGGTCGGTTTTCAAATAATAGGCACAGAAAATGCACTCCTTTCTGTTTTGTGAATTGCGCTAAATTAGTTTTAGCATGATTGTAATGTTCCCTGTGTATTCTGTTATTATAAGCATTGATTTGTTACTGTATCATAGGCTACATTCGTAAACGATTCCTCGCTGTTGCATGGTGGTCAGTGTTTCTTGTGTAAGCCACGCTTAGCGTATATTGCTACGCGGTCGGTTTTCAAGTGGTAGGCACAGAAAATGCATTTCCTTCTGTTTCGTGAATTGCGCTAAATTAGTTTTAGCATGATTGTAATGTTCCCTGTGTATTCTGTTACTATAAACGTTGATTTGTTACTGTATCTTAGGCTACATTCCTAAGCAATGCCTCGCTGTTGAAGGGAGATCAGTGTTTCATGAGCAAGCCACGCTTAGTGTATATTGCTACGCGGTCGGTTTTCAAGTGGTAGGCACAGAAAATGCATTTCTTTCTGTTTTGTGAATTGCGCTAAATTAGTTTTAGCATGATTGTAATGTTCCCTGTGTATTCTGTTACTATAAGCGTTGATTTGTTACTGTATCTTAGGCTACATTCCTAAGCAATGCCTCGCTGTTGCATGGAGATCAGTGTTTCATGAGCAAGCCACGCTTAGTGTATATTGCTATGCGGTCGATTTTCAAATGGTAGGGACAGAAAATACACTCCTTTCTGTTTTGTGAATTGCCCTAAATTAGTTTTAGCAAGATTGTAATGTTCCCTGTGTATTCTGTTACTATAAGCGTTGATTTGTTACTGTATCTTAGGCTACATTCCTAAACGATTCCTCGCTGTTGCATGGTGGTCAGTGTTTCTTGTGTAAGCCACGCTTAGCGTATATTGCTACGCGGTCGGTTTTCAAGTGGTAGGCACAGAAAATGCATTTCTTTCTGTTTCGTGAATTGCGCTAAATTAGTTTTAGCATGATTGTAATGTTACCTGTGTATTCTGTTACTATAAGCTTTGATTTGTTACTGTATCATAGGCTACATTCGTAAAAGATTCCTCGCTGTTGCATGGTGGTCAGTGTTTCTTGTGTAAGCCACGCTTAGCGTATATTGCTACTCGGTCGGTTTTCAAGTGGTAGGCACAGAAAATGCATTTCTTTCTGTTTCGTGAATTGCGCTAAATTAGTTTTAGCATGATTGTAATGTTTCCTGTGTATTCTGTTACTATAAGCTTTGATTTGTTACTGTATCTTAGGCAACATTCGTAAAAGATTCCTCGCTGTTGCATGGTGGTCAGTGTTTCTTGTGTAAGCCACGCTTAGCGTATATTGCTACGCGGTCGGTTTTCAAGTGGTAGGCACAGAAAATGCATTTCTTTCTGTTTCGTGAATTGCGCTAAATTAGTTTTAGCATGATTGTAATGTTTCCTGTGTATTCTGTTACTATAAGCTTTGATTTGCGACTGTATCATAGGCTACATTCGTAAACGATTCCTCGCTGTTGCATGGTGGTCAGTGTTTCTTGTGTAAGCCATGCTTAGCGTATATTGCTACGCGGTCGGTTTTCAAATGGTAGGCACAGAAAATGCACTCCTTTCTGTTTTGTGAATTGCGCTAAATTAGTTTTAGCATGATCGTAATGTTCCCTGTGTATTCTGTTACTATAAGCGTTGATTTGTTACTGTATCATAGGCTACATTCGTGAATGATTCCTCGCTGTTGCATGGCGGGTAGTGTTTCTTGTGTAAGCCACGCTTAGCGTATATTGCTACGCAGTCGGTTTTCAAGTGGTAGGCACAGAAAATGCATTTCTTTCTCTTTTGTGAATTGCGCTAAATTAGTTCTAGCATGATTGTAATGTTCCCTGTGTATTCTGTTGCTATAAGCTTTGATTTGCGACTGATCATAGGCTACATTCGTAAACGATTACTCGCTGTTGCATGGTGGTCAGTGTTTCTTGTGTAAGCCACGCTTAGCGTATATTGCTACGCGGTCGGTTTTCAGGTGGTAGGCACTGAAAATGCATTTCTTTCTGTTTTGTGAATTGCGCTAAATTAGTTTTAGCATGATTGTAATGTTCCCTGTGTATTCTGTTACTATAAGCGTAGATTTTACTGTATCTTCAGCTACATTCCTAAGCAATGCCTCGCTGTTGCATGGAGATCGGTGTTTCATGAGCAAGCCACGCTTAGTGTATATTGCTATGCGGTCGGTTTTCAAGTGGTAGGCACAGATAATGCATTTCTTTCTGTTTTGTGAATTGCGCTAAATTAGTTTTAGCATGATTGTAATGTTCCCTGTGTATTCTGTTACTATAAGCGTTGATTTGTTACTGTATCTTAGGCTACATTCCTAAGCAATGCCTCGCTGTTGCATGGAGATCAGTGTTTCATGAGCAAGCCACGCTTAGTGTATATTGCTATGCGGTCGGTTTTCAAATGGTAGGCACAGAAAATACACTCCTTTCTGTTTTGTGAATTGCGCTAAATTAGTTTTAGCATGATTGTAATGTTCCCTGTGTATTCTGTTACTATAAGCGTTGATTTGTTACTGTATCTTAGGCTACATTCCTAAGCAATGCCTCGCTGTTGCATGGAGATCAGTGTTTCATGAGCAAGCCACGCTTAGTGTATATTGCTACGCGGTCGGTTTTCAAGTGGTAGGCACAGAAAATGCATTTCTTTCTGTTTTGTGAATTGCGCTAAATTAGTTTTATCATGATCGTAATGTTCCCTGTGTATTCTGTTACTATAAGCGTTGATTTGCGACTGTATCATAGGCTACATTCGTAAACGATTCCTCGCTGTTGCATGGTGGTCAGTTTCTTGTGTAAGCCACGCTTAGCGTATATTGCTACGCGGTCGGTTTTCTAATAGTAGGCACAGAAAATGCACTCCTTTCTGTTTTGTGAATTGCGCTAAATTAGTTTTAGCATGATTGTAATGTTCCCTGTGTATTCTGTTATTATAAGCATTGATTTGTTACTGTATCATAGGCTACATTCGTAAACGATTCCTCGCTGTTGCATGGTGGTCAGTGTTTCTTGTGTAAGCCACGCTTAGCGTATATTGCTACGCGGTCGGTTTTCAAGTGGTAGGCACAGAAAATGCATTTCCTTCTGTTTCGTGAATTGCGCTAAATTAGTTTTAGCATGATTGTAATGTTCCCTGTGTATTCTGTTACTATAAGCGTTGATTTGTTACTGTATCTTAGGCTACATTCCTAAGCAATGCCTCGCTGTTGAAGGGAGATCAGTGTTTCATGAGCAAGCCACGCTTAGTGTATATTGCTACGCGGTCGGTTTTCAAGTGGTAGGCACAGAAAATGCATTTCTTTCTGTTTCGTGAATTGCGCTAAATTAGTTTTAGCATGATTGTAATGCTCCCTGTGTATTCTGTTACTATAAGCGTTGATTTGATACTGTATCTTAGGCTACATTCCTAAGCAATGCCTCGCTGTTGCATGGAGATCAGTGTTTCATGAGCAAGCCACGCTTAGTGTATATTGCTATGCGGTCGATTTTCAAATGGTAGGGACAGAAAATACACTCCTTTCTGTTTTGTGAATTGCCCTAAATTAGTTTTAGCATGATTGTAATGTTCCCTGTGTATTCTGTTACTATAAGCGTTGATTTGTTACTGTATCTTAGGCTACATTCCTAAACGATTCCTCGCTGTTGCATGGTGGTCAGTGTTTCTTGTGTAAGCCACGCTTAGCGTATATTGCTACGCGGTCGGTTTTCAAGTGGTAGGCACAGAAAATGCACTCCTTTCTGTTTTGTGAATTGCGCTAAATTAGTTTTAGCATGATCGTAATGTTCCCTGTGTATTCTGTTACTATAAGCGTTGATTTGTTACTGTATCATAGGCTACATTCGTGAATGATTCCTCGCTGTTGCATGGCGGTTAATGTTTCTTGTGTAAGCCACGCTTAGCGTATATTGCTACGCAGTCGGTTTTCAAGTGGTAGGCACAGAAAATGCATTTCTTTCTCTTTTGTGAATTGCGCTAAATTAGTTCTAGCATGATTGTAATGTTCCCTGTGTATTCTGTTGCTATAAGCTTTGATTTGCGACTGATCATAGGCTACATTCGTAAACGATTACTCGCTGTTGCATGGTGGTCAGTGTTTCTTGTGTAAGCCACGCTTAGCGTATATTGCTACGCGGTCGGTTTTCAGGTGGTAGGCACTGAAAATGCATTTCTTTCTGTTTTGTGAATTGCGCTAAATTAGTTTTAGCATGATTGTAATGTTCCCTGTGTATTCTGTTACTATAAGCGTAGATTTGTTACTGTATCTTAGGCTACATTCCTAAGCAATGCCTCGCTGTTGCATGGAGATCAGTGTTTCATGAGCAAGCCACGCTTAGTGTATATTGCTATGCGGTCGGTTTTCAAATGGTAGGCACAGAAAATGCATTTCTTTCTGGTTTGTGAATTGCGCTAAATTAGTTTTAGCATGATTGTAATGTTCCCTGTGTATTCTGTTACTATAAGCGTTGATTTGTTACTGTATCTTAGGCTACATTCCTAAACGATTCCTCGCTGTTGCATGGTGGTCAGTGTTTCTTGTGTAAGCCACGCTTAGCGTATATTGCTACGCGGTCGGTTTTCAGGTGGTAGGCACAGAAAATGCATTTCTTTCTGTTTCGTGAATTGCGCTAAATTAGTTTTAGCATGATTGTAATGTTTCCTGTGTATTCTGTTACTATAAGCTTTGATTTGTTACTGTATCATAGGCTACATTCGTAAAAGATTCCTCGCTGTTGAATGGTGGTCAGTGTTTCTTGTGTAAGCCACGCTTAGCGTATATTGCTACGCGGTCGGTTTTCAAGTGGTAGGCACCGATAATGCATTTCTTTCTGTTTTGTGAATTGCGCTAAATTAGTTTTAGCATGATTGTAATGTTCTTTGTGTATTCTGTTACTATAAGCGTTGATTTGCGACTGTATCATAGGCTACATTTGTAAACGATTCCTCGCTGTTGCATGGTGGTCAGTGTTTCTTGTGTAAGCCACGCTTAGCGTATATTGCTACGCGGTCGGTTTTCAAGTGGTAGGCACAGAAAATGCATTTCTTTCTGTTTTGTGAATTGCGCTAAATTAGTTTTAGCATGATTGTAATGTTCCCTGTGTATTCTGTTACTATAAGCGTTGATTTGTTATTGTATCTTAGGCTACATTCCTAAGCAATGCCTCGCTGTTGAAGGGAGATCAGTGTTTCATGAGCAAGCCACGCTTAGTGTATATTGCTACGCGGTCGGTTTTCAAGTGGTAGGCACAGAAAATGCATATCTTTCTGTTTTGTGAATTGCGCTAAATTAGTTTTATCATGATCGTAATGTTCCCTGTGTATTCTGTTACTATAAGCGTTGATTTGCGACTGTATCATAGGCTACATTCGTAAACGATTCCTCGCTGTTGCATGGTGGTCAGTTTCTTGTGTAAGCCACGCTTAGCGTATATTGCTACGCGGTCGGTTTTCTAATAGTAGGCACAGAAAATGCACTCCTTTCTGTTTTGTGAATTGCGCTAAATTAGTTTTAGCATGATTGTAGTGTTTCCTGTGTATTCTGTTACTATAAGCTTTGATTTGCGACTGTATCATAGGCTACTTTCGTAAACGATTCCTCGCTGTTGCATGGTGGTCAGTGTTTCTTGTGTAAGCCACGCTTAGCGTATATTGCTACGCGGTCGGTTTTCAAGTGGTAGGCACAGAAAATGCATTTCTTTCTGTTTTGTGAATTGCGCTAAATTAGTTTTAGCATGATTGTAATGTTCCCTGTGTATTCTGTTACTATAAGCGTTGATTTGTTACTGTATCTTAGGCTACATTCGTAAACGATTCCTCGCTGTTGCATGGTGGTCAGTGTTTCTTGTGTAACCCACGCTTAGTGTATACTGCTACGCGGTCGGTTTTCAAGTGGTAGGCACAGAAAATGCATATCACCTCATTGTCCTGTGACGAGCGGTATGTAGATATTGATTGCCTTTCCTTATATTTTGTGAATAGTGCTAAAATATTTGCTGCAGCGATTGATTACATATATTTTTCTTTTTACTTTAATATTTGCTACTTTCAGAATCAGTGTGGATGAGCGTGTTTAATTCCCAGATTCTGATACCGCCAACATGTTATGTGAATTGATATCTCGTGATATTGTACGTAATGATGCTGCAAACATTCGGATGTGATGTAAATCGCTACTCCCTTCAGTGCATATACAATATAGTGTGTTCCATGATTGTAGCTTAGAGACCCGAACGTCGGATGAAGTGAACCGGTTGAATCCTGAAAGTGCATTCTATGGCAATCATCGAAACCTGCATAGTTTTCCGCAAACCACCTAATAGTTTCCGACGGGAGGTACTACGTATATCACACTGGTTCCACCTTACCCTGTTCCACTAGCGAGTGGCGTGTGGGATGATCATGGTAAGCCTCTGAACTGGCTGCTGTATTTCAACGAATTTTCACGTCGCGGTCTTTCATGCAACCTGTATGAGGGGGAAGTAGTATGTTTTGGCGGCGGACTTTTCCCGGACGGTGCTTGCTTGGAATTTCAGTAACAAGGCGCTGCTCGGAGCACAACGCCTCTACTGTAACATCTTCTGTAGAGATATTCGAGCATCTGTGCAATTCGTTTGGCTGCCTTTGTGGTCACCGTGGGTGTGAACAGACAATTTCGTACCGCTTACTTACATTATGTAATACCAAAATGTATTATGAGCTCTCCTTAGATTATCTGGCGAAATTTTTAATTTCGAGGTCACTGATTGCTTCGCCCATTGCTCTCCTTAACGTGGTTTTGGATTTGTCCCGATTTTGTCAGCTACTGTTATAGTTTCCTCGAATCGCAGGTGCTCTCTTCGTTCAAGGGCACTTCACTGTCACGAATATCAAAAGGCGGTGAATCTATCTTCTGCCTGAAGACCTTACTTGGACAATACTTTTGAATTCCTACCTTTATCCACATCTCGGTGCTCATCATTGAATATAGGTGCTGCGTGCTGAGATACTCCGCTATTTGTATCTTGTCACTCCTGCTGAGCAAAGATTTCTTCCTACCCTTCTTAATATCCTTTGCAAAACCCGTAGTCCTAGCTTTATGATAACTGATACCTCCCTCTACGTGGCTTGATTGGTTTGGGTCTGTTTGTTGCTAGGTCTAAGACATTACCTTAACGGGTTACTTCTCTACTTACCTGTGCAAAGAAATTTTTGTGCAAGATACTCTGGGGAATTTAATATGAATCCCTGTCTCTGGTAGCAGGTTTGATACAACTCTCCCCATCTGTACCTTGAAGTGGAAGCTACTACCACCCCCATTACAACAGCATAATTAGGAAAATCGATAACGGTATTAAAGAACATTTACTGAAGTGATCTAAAACTAAAACTCCAGACCCGTACTAACGTTAAAGATTCCTGTCTGGCAAGAAACGAGGCACGACCACATAGATGTTCCATGTGAACTTGGGATGTCGCTGCTTTTCACATTTGGTATCAAGCAACTCCTGTTGCTAAAACTATCTGGACATAATAATCTTCGCTAAGCGATACTAATAATGGGACATTCCTTTGGATGCTCTCGCAGTTCAGTAATTTCAAATTTACCTTCGCTATAACCCATTTATGCAGAGAAGACGAACTGAGAAAATCGTGGCTACTGTAACTTCCATTTTGGCAGGCAGTTCGTCTGTAATGTGAAAAGCGAGTGGTCAACTTGAAGAGACGACCCGCTTAAACGCCTCACAAATTTCACAACCGAAGTAGTCTCTAACTGCGTGTAGTGCAGACAAGACCTGTTAGGGGGTGTGACGCGACAGGTGTGTTTAAATGTGAGAGTAGGGATTTGGCTGCGAGCGGGGTTTGAATGGCAGCCGCTGTATGACGTGGAGCCTGGCGGCGGTGCTACCTGGGCTGGTGTGTAGTCGGCTCCAGAGCTGGATTTGGTCCTTCAGTTCCGTTATTGCTAACGCATTGCGTATCTGTCAGAGCTGGAATAACACGGAAGGGATGTTAACCCAGCTAACTACTGTTCGCGTTTCGCGTTTGTGAATAACACAACGAAGGGCTATACGTCATATAAAAGAGCAGCACCACGATTCTAGCAGCGCAGACCTTATTCGTAATCTTTATATATAAGGTACAGCTTAGACAAGTTTTCCCGCAACTGCTAATCAGCAAAAGCATAGTAATTTCGTGACTAACGTACAACAAACCTCAATAAATTTTGAGCTCTCGGTGAGGCGCTTCCACTGGTTCATTGACAAGAGTTGCAGCCTGATTAACTCAGGAGTGAGACACATTTAACTGGACCTTATTACGTGACGTGTACAGCAGTTTCGTAGAGGGCTTTATTTTTATAAGAGGAGGATCCCCTCCACGCCCACTCCGGCATGATGGCCAACTCAAGATGTTTGCTGCCATCTCTGCATAAGAATTAGCTTCCACTAAAGTTTGGTGTCGCAGGATGTGGGTACTGCGATGTCTGGGTACGTCTGGTTAAATTAACCATTTGTATGCGTTCATCTGGAGACAGATTGGTTCGAAGGTCGAACGAAGGGTGGCGGTTTGAAGGGCAGAGGAAAGAAAAGTGCCAAGGCAAGAGCCAAGGGAAAAAATCTCGGCGATAGTTAGGTCGGATAGTATGAGCAGTAGAGATGTCTTGCTGCCTGCGACAGGTCATGCGAGGGTAGGCTTCTACTCTGCGGCTGCCGCTGGGTGCCGGTGTTGATCTCTCGGTTAGCGTCAGCATACCTGCAACAGGTTCATTACCGTTTTGTGTCCGATAGGTCATATATCAGATTCACAGTGTAGGGCGATGTTGGCGATTTGTTTGTGCGTCAGTGGGCGAGCTCTTCGGTTTCTCTGCTGTAGCCAGTTGGTCGGATTCAATGGCAGCTGTCCTATCGATGTTGATGATATGCAGGGGCTTCCCGACGTTAGCCGCTTGTTGGTGTATGTTACCTTGACATAGGTGGTTATGCCTTAAATTTGGCAGCTTATGCTTCCACCTATGGTTGTGATCATTCTTTCTCAGAGTAAGGATGAAACAAGTCTAGTTGTTGTATACTCGTGTGCCGTATTTTTTGAATTCTTCCTTGAGGGTTTCAAGGTGGTATTTTTGTGAAGACCCACGTGTGTAGCGTGGAGCGTTACTAATGATGCGTAGCACTCTGTTCTATATGAAATGCGGGCGGCGCAGATGTGTAGGAGCTGCCTATCCCCAGACGGAGCTGCGTACATCATAGGTCAAATCAGAGTCGTGTATATGGACCTGGACACCCTCCAATTCAGTGTACATTCCCTGTTGAGCATTAAGTACATTTGTTTGAGCCTCGAGTGCGCTCCGTTGCCAACGAATTCGATGTGGTCCACCCATGTACGTTTCTGGTCCAGCCACACAGAGGTATCTTTCTCTCGGAAACGTATTGGGCGTGTATGTAGTGTTATGTCTACCATGTTGTTTGCGCAGCAGTTTCGGTCTGCGTGTGAAAGGAACTGCTTCGCACGTGTAAACGTTTCGTTTAATACGCCCTAGTTACAACCACGGCTCGGCAGTTTTGAGCACCGTCTGTATTTGTGCATTAATGTTGGATTGTTTCTAATCTTGCTCAAGGATGGCTGTGTCACCCGCGTAGATGGGTAACGTTGCTGGGAAGTCGTTGACGTACAGGTTGAACAAGATGGTCCCTAGGATGCTTCCCTGGGGTACTCCAGTTTGGATACAGTGTTGTGTGGATTGTTTTCCCTGCACATCAGTGTTGAAACACCTGTTCGTGAGATATGAGTGTATCAGAGATACGAGTCCTTTCGGGCAACCAGCTTCGCTTAGTTTGCGTATAAGGCCGTTGTGCCGAAGACGGTTGAAAGCTTTTTCGATGTCCAGGAACATGGCCCCTATGTTTTTTCAAGTTGTAGCCGTGTGGTATACGTTCGAATACGCAGAGGAGTTGTGTTCTTGAGTAGAGATTTCTTAAGCCAAATTACTCCGCAGTGGCTGGTGATGTGTTTTAGTGCTACATTCTCAACAATCTTGCTCAGCGAGCACAGCAGACTGATTAGTCGGTAATTTTGTGGGAGGGAGTGGTGTTTCATGGCTTCAGGACCTAGGCTGCCTTCCAAATGTCAGGGAGTGTTGGTGTTTCAGAATGGCATTCGTTGTGTGCAAGGTATTCTACGGCTCTATCCGTGAACTCCTGGAGGCCACGGTTTTGAATGCCATCAGAACCCACACTTTCCTAGCGTTGGTATGCTTGATGACTAATGTAATTTCATTTGTGCTAGTGCGTGTAATTTCGTCACGCGTGGGCTCGTCTACGAGTCGTGTAACCTCTTAGTCCGTTTCAACTGTGAATATTGGATCGGAAGGAGCCAGATTCGGCATGAAAGACGCTGCACGTAATGTGGCCATAAGCTCTGCCTTCTCCGTCGCGGAGTAAGCTGGACCGTGTGGTCCTTGTAGAGTGGGAATGCAATGTTCCTCCTGGTGAAGTGAAGTGTGTGGCTAGCTTCCATACGCCGGGACGTGTGGTACCTAGCTCTGAGAGTTTCTCCATTGTTTCGAAATGTTTGTATTTTGTCCCGTATTATATCCTGGAATCAGACATGCAGTTTATAGAACGGCGCCTGGTACGCTGCCAGTATCTCCTGAGGCGGTTTCTCGTTGAGATGAGGCCCAGGATTTGCTGGGGCAGGGCCGTAGAATGTTTTGGTATTGTACGTGGAATGGCGTCAGTCATTGCCTCTCGGACGGCAGTAGTAAAGGCCTCCACTGCCTCACCAATTTGTTGCGTGTTTATAATATCGTAGGTGTCTGGAATACGACTATCAAGCGTTTCCTTGAGCAGTGTCCAATACGCGTCCTTGCGGTTCACTAGCCTGCGTGGTTCTGTGTCCTGCAGTGTTTTGCCCGTGTGCAGTGTTACAGGCATGTGGTTTGAGTCTAGATTGTTTTCATCCATAATGTTGAGAGTGCATGTGATGCCTTTGATGTTGGCTATGCCTAGCACGTCTGGCTTGTGTTGAGCCTGTGTAGGCGCGAAAGCGAGGACGTCTGGCCCCCAAGTATAATGTAGTTGCGGCGTAGTGCGTGTTCGTATAGTTCCTTGCCGTTGTAGGTACGTATTCGTGATTTCCAGTCGGGGTGTTTAGCCTTCAGATCTCCATCGGTGATTGCCCGCCGTGCTATGTTCAGAATTGTGCTGACATCGCGTGTTACTACGTTTCTGGGAGGATTCTCTTTCTGAACGCTAAAGGTGGACTTCATCTCAGTTTTACCTGTGAGGAACTGACGTATTTTGCTAAAATTTGGCTCTTAGAACTGAGGATCGTATGTCAGACTTCAATTAGGTGCAAGCTAGCCTGCGGTTTATTCTCGTTTAACGATTAGTGGTGAAGACTTTGTAGCAGTTTCTCAGTTCATATAAATTTACATAGCGAGGTTACCCGCTACTATATTGGGGGCTCGAGTCGCTTTTAACCACTTATTGAAATAGTTGGTTTCACCAGTCTTTGAGTTTGTGTAAAAATTTCGAAGAAAAACTTTTATTAATGCAAATTGAGGCTGTAGTTGAGTGTCATGGCACGTTATTTGCACCTTTATAATCCCAGTGATTAATTTTCTTGCTGGTTAATAGCATCAGGAACAATTTCATTTCACCATTTCGGTTACTAATGCGCTCGGGAAGGGAATCTGAAATTATCGTTCCCATTGATAACGAGACCCCAAATATTTCAGTATATTGCCCAATGACATTTATGTCTTCCCGCACCGTCGCAGTCGCGGGCTCGGTTCCGGGGCCTGGTCTGCTGACCAGCCAGACTGGAAGGCGAGGACTGCTGGGTGAGACCCGCAGTTGCACGGCGCTCCGACAAACACGTGGCAGCGCAGCGCCGCGAGGTCGCCGCTGCACCGGCCCAGGGCATCTGTTGAGGTCACATTAGGCCAGGGACGGCCACGGCGTGCCAAACTGCACGCGTGTACCGATGTGCTGCACGTGTGCCGTCCAGGGCTCGGTACGCCTCGCCACTACTCGGCTTTCCTCAGTGTTTCGCGGCACTGCTCGGCACGGCGCGACATCCTTTCATCCGTCATATGGTGCGTTATTTGACTCGTAGTGGCAGCTGTGTTTATTCCTCGCTATTTGTTAGCGATTCGTTGGAAGTTTATAGGTACTGTGCAGTGGTTGTTGCAATGGGACAAACGCTCACAAAGGGGCGGGGTAGTGAGACAATGTCACGAGCCTTCATAGCTGAATGGGAATTGTAATATTTTTTCGAAGAGAAGGATCAAAATTCTTAATGTCTATTATGCAGTCGCATACTCGGCGGGCACCACAAATTTGCAATAGAACGGCCTTATAATACCACACACAAAGAACTTAATGATTTAGTTGGGGCTGATAGATCAAAGAAGTTTGCGGAATTAAGAAAACGAAGTGTTATGCAGCGAGTCGGATCGAACATGGGAACCCCTTACAAATATTTGTGTTTCTGGTGTTTGTATTTGTACATAATTGTCCTCATAATTAGAATTTAGAGTTCACTCAATTGTTGTTCCCTTTTTTAGCCTGCAACCGAACTTAGTGGCTCTGAGCACTATGGGACTCAACTTCTGAGGTCATCAGTCCCCTAGAACTTAGACCTACTTAAACCTAACTAACCTAATGACATCACACACATCCATGCCCAAGGCCGGATTCGAACCTGCGACTGAACGTAGTGACCTGTCTGTAAGAGCAAGCTACAAAATAGCGCTCAAAATTGCAAGAGTGAATAAGCCTTTCAGTGATGGCGATTTCATCAAGGAGTGTATTGCTGAGGCGGCGGAACTCTTGATGCCACTGGAAGTAAAGAAGTTTGGTGAAATTAGTCTTTCCAGACACACTAGCTCGCCGCATAGATAGTATGGCAGCGGATGTCTACAGGCAGCTAATTGATAGTGCCTGCAAGTTTATTGCATTCTCGATTGCTTTGGACGAGTCGACCGACATTTCGGACACAGCACAACTAGCGATTTATGTTCGTGGAGTCGACACGTGACCGAAGAGCTGTTGGATTTAGTGCCAATGAAAGACACGACGAGGGGTACCGACTTGCTAAAAGCACTTGAAGAGGCAGTTGAAGCCGTTGGCCTGAACTGGAAAATGTTAGTTTCACTCATCACAGATGGAGCGCCAGCAATGCGAGGGGCTCAAAATGGGCTTGTAGCATTGTTGCGTAAAAAAACTAGGACGATCGACAGAAGATTTGTATGGAATTCATTGTTTTGTACACAAAGAAGCTCTTCGTGCTAAATATGCAAATTTGGAGCACGTGATGAAGTTGGTAGTCACCGTAGTAAATTTTTTGAAGTCGCATGGCTTAGTACACTGTCAGTTTTAACAGTTTCTCATGGAACTGAACGAAGAGTACGCAGATGTTATCTACCACTGCGAAATACGTTGGTTAAGTCGAGGGGCATGCCTCGAAAGATTTTTCAATTTAAGACTCGCTATTGTTGAGTTCCTGAAGGAAAAACGAAAGGCAGAGCCAAAATTAGAAGATCCAAAATGAATTGTAGACCCCGCCTTCTCAGTTGATCTGACTGCACACTTGAACGCTCTGAATAAGACTTTGCAAGGCGAGAAGCAGTTTATTACTGATCTGATGGAAAAAGTGGATGCATTTTATAAGAAACTCGCGTTGTGGAAGGATCAGCTCATGACAAAGAATACCGCCCATTTCCCTACGCTCTCTAAAGTCAGAGAAAACGCTACTTCTGACAAATTCGTTTCTGTGTTGGAGGAACTACAGGCACAATTTTCTAAACGTTTCCAGGACACTGTCAGTCTGACATCTGTTTTTGAACTATTTTCTAGACCGTTTGCCGGTTCAGTTGCAAGTGCTCCAGTGCATTTGCAAATGGAATTGATCGATCTGCAGTGTAATTCCCGTTTAAACAATTTTTTTTACGTAAAAACTGTCAAGGAATTTTACGAAGGTTTTCCTCTGGAAGAGTTTCCCTGTCTCCACAATGAGGCTGCAAAAATTATATCAATGTATGGATCGACATACGTGAGCGAAAGATTTTTTCGATTATGAAACTAAATAGGTCACGATTACGTGGCAATCTGTATGTCGAAAATACAAGAAACTGTATGCGTTTGCCCGTGTGCCGTAGAGTTTGTGCCGGATATGAACTTTATTACGTCTACAGCGAACAAAAAATAATTAAATTAATGGTGAAATTGTTGTATTTGTCATGTTTTGTTGAGAATTGTGTTTATTGCAAATTCTGTACAGTAGTTCCAGATGATAAAATTTACTTGTTTCACATATAGTTGGAATCACTTATTTGACATCATACTGCTTGCTGTAGACTACTTTTACGTCCGTTTATATATCTCAGCTTAAATGTTGTAAGAATTTTACGAGTGACGATGTGAGAAGCAAGATATTGTTGATGTAATGCAGTTTCAAACCCAGCGTTATCGTTATTTTTCTGTAGGTGTACAGACAGCCAACAAAGATTCAGTATTGCTCAACATGATTATTTGTACAGAGCTTCATGTTATCAAATATCGTAATATGAAACTAAGCCACATGCTAGCAGGGCGGTGTTCCTTACGCGAATGCACTGTTGCATGCGGCGTGTTCGTAGTTTCGCGAATGCGCGCGTTCAGCTGGTGTGGTAGTGGGGGACGTGTGACGTCGGAAGGGAGCGATCCGCACGCGTGTGAAAGCTCAGCACGCGTGCATGCACACGTGCCGCGTTCGTGGCCGTTCCTGCATTGAGCAGTCAGGGAAGGACTACGGTTTCATACCAAGTCACAAAATAAACTATTTCAGTAGGGAAGGAAAATCCCATGTGGTAAATTCCTTGACGTCGTTTAAAGATTGCATTGTGGAGGGCATGTCCAACGAAGCGAAGATAAAGTTCGTGAAATACAACTTGATGGAGGTGTGGCAGAAGCGGGCAAATCGGAATGTGGCAGCATTTCCTGACTCGCTGCGTCTGAGACGCTACAGCTAAATAAATATTGGGGTGTGGGAAAGCAAATACACGTGCCGAAAGCGTTCCTGAAGTACGCCAAATTCTTTGCTGTGGGGTTTGTCCTATTGTCGCACGGTAAGTACGGAGAGCTTTCTTCAGTTCGTGGAACGGATGGATGGTGCAACTTGCTAACAGAACAGAGTTGTCGGTAATGCAAGCAATTACGGGAATGCAGTAGTGGGCAGCAGAATAGGAGTAATGAGTGGCAGCAGCCAGGAAACTGGATGTTCTCCCAACCGTAGTCCGCGAAGGGAGGGCTAAAGACGACGTAAACAGGATCGAAGATGAGTTTACGAGAAGGATCGATCATAGTAAAGATCATGGAGAAATGAGTGTCCAATACGGAGGCGATAATGGGATGGGAAGAATGGTTCAGAGGCTGGAAGCAGCGTGATTGTAAAATTAGAAACATGCTACCAAAGAGAGCATAGGCAGTTGGGAAACTGGGATGTTTCAGACGAGGTCAGGTACTCGAGAGAACAGCAGATAGTGCGCTTGTCGTTCTGCGCTCAGGATAGTAATAGTGTGCATATCGGGTTACACAGGGTAAAGCTATTGTCTTGCGAGTTTTTGTATTGTATTTTATATGTGATAGAGTATTCAATGCCGGTCAGATTTGCGTTGTCGTTTGTCACGATTCTTCGAATAATCGACTGGGACTTGGCTGCCGATTAGTGTATCGCGTGTTTTGCCTGAGGGACGGCAGTTGGGAAAGGAGCCGCCGAGTGACAACGGCAGAGAGCGCGTCGGCCGCGCTGTGGCGAGAAACGGCGGACTGGGGGAGGGAGTTCAGTTGTCCCCGTGAGATCGTGACGTCGTGCTGCCGTAAGCCGTTCACCGTCGCCGTATGTTCTCGTCTTACAGAACCGAAATTGTTCCTTTCATTGTTTCGTTCATTCTTTATTTCTTCTGTACTACCAGAGGTAGTGTCACGCATCGCCAAAAGTTATGCTATCGTGTGTGTTTTGAGTGAGCAACAAAAACACAGGATAAATAATTGCTTACGCAGCAGAAATTAGTATACAGCATGGAAATGGCCACTAACTCTAATATCCTGTGTGAATTTGATGCCCTTAGGGGATGATAATATAGACACACGGTTTGTTGAACATGACAGCTAAGTAAAGCGTGAGATTATGTATCCATTAACTTAACAGAATATTAAGAATGGATGAAATCTAGAATTCTTAGTTTGCACCCCCTTCGATGCTAATTTATCCTTCACATCCCGTATCTCCAAACTGCTTCCCTGAAGAACTACGTTCTCGATTGCACCAAGTTTACTTTTGCGCCATTCATTTAAAGCTCGGAGAAATAAGCTGCTTCCCACAGTGACTGCATGTTATTTCAAATGAAAGGCAAGTATGTATTGCTCTCGTATTTCAAGAGACAAGCTTGCAAGGACTGGGGCCTCGAGATAAAATTTAGTATCGTATTAGCTTGGAGCATTTCAATTTATTAAGTGTGGAATACAGTGTGCAAATGATTTGGTTCACGTGAATTGTGAGTAGCTCTATGTGATAAGTTATTAGTAGTGCGTCTTGTTTTGTATGGGTCAAACCCCCAATTTATTTTACAGCATTTTTGCACCGAGAGAAGTTTCAGACTCACTAGTTATGACAGGATGGGGGCGTTGGGTTGTTAGGGAGAGACGACCAGACAGCGAGTTCACCGGTCTCGTGGAATGAGGGAAGGATGGGGAAGGAAGCCGGTGGTGCCCTTTCAAAGGAACCATCCCGACATTTGGCTGGAGCGATTTAGGGGAACGACGGGAAACCTAAATCAGGATGGCCGGACGCGGGATTGAACCGTCGTCCTCCCGAATGCGAGTCCACTGTGCTAGCCACTGCGCCACCTCGCTCGATCTGTGACAGGATAGCTGTGATAGCTGTGATAGCTTTGTGCGGGCTAGGATCCTCTGCTGAGGAAGTATGTGTACTATAGCGGAAGAAGGACCGATTATGTTAGAATTTCTGCTTTACTGAGGCAGGCGTGCAGTCGTTAGTGGGCAACGCAGCGAAAATGGCGGAGATTCCCCGCTGTGGTTCCCTCTGCTGTTGAATGCGAGCTTCCGCTGCCGCGTCACCATGTTGACGGTGAGGGCGTGGCTGTCGGATGTGCACAAATAATTGCTATGTATCATCTCTGCCGGTGGTACTGAAATGTGAGTCAGCAGGCAACACACCGTGCAGACGGACGAGTTCCCAATTTGTACTGCAAACGATGGCTGTAGATTTCGAGCTGGGAGAAGTCTGTGGTGTAGTGAGAAGACAGAATCCATACAGAAAAAGATACACGAGAGAATACAAGAACGGTGACCGTATGCAGAAAAGAAGTTAATAAAGGCTAAGATATATAGAAAGAGTTAACGAAGGCTCAGATTGCTACCTTACCAATTGGGAGACGAGCTTGTATTAAAAAAGCTGCCAATATACAAAATAACGACAAGAAAGTCGTAGCTTACTAGCTACCTCATCGTATTCTACAGTTAACACAACCTCTTGATATTCAATGGCAGTTAGGTGACAGTAACGTTGCCTCTTCTCGACAGGTTGAAGCTGTACCAGGGAATAAAACTACACCAGCCATCGCAGTTGCTTTTGAGGTACGTAGTGCTAGGCTGGGTACTAAGCAGAAGAAGAATCCACAAAAATGGCGGCCACCTGTGGCGTCAATAGATTTTCTCTTTTGAGTCTGAAGAGAGATTTTGGTCGATGGATACAGTTCCCAGTCAGAGACCTGATTCCTCAGCCTTCGTTGTAGTGTCCTATTTGGCTCTTCAATTGAGGACTTGGAGCTGGCGATGGAGATCCTCCAGGACCTCACAATTACGGTTCATGACCCGATCATGGAGAGCCAAAGCTGATAGCGGCAGTCCTTCACGTAACTTTTTTATTATGACCAATTCTCATATGTTACTCTCCATCTTTAACTTGCGTAGGGGATTCTGAATACTCCTTTCCAGAGATTCCCTATTGCTACAAGTTTTTCACTCTAGCACAGTACCATTCCTGCAGGCAATAATTAAGCCTAGCAGTTACTTTGCAGTGGTGAAGGCCTTCTACTCAGTCACAATATATTTCTCAAATTAGTATTCACGTTTGAGATCATTTACGGTCGTCTGTGCCACAGAATGTGCTACCTGACCTCACGTACCAGCCTAATGTTCGGACTGCATGAAATCATCAATTTGTCCCACATTCATGTTACATTAGTTGTACTGTGCGCAATTGGTATGCCGAGCTCTTCATGTGTTATGGTACCTACGTGTCAACTGTTAATGTTGTCCTAATGAAAATACATAATATATATGCAGTTTTACATCATACTTTCTCTGCTCCTTTCTCTCGTCAGCAAGCTACGCTCAGTTAGTCAGTATTATTCTTATTCATATCTACTTTACTAGTTATATACGTCTCACGTCTGTTTAACCTTTGTCGCCTTATCTCTTTCAGAAGAGATTAGCTCAGTTTGTGTGTGCGTAATAAGAAATCTCAATACATGATAGTACAGTGTACTGCAGTTACTACTCTTAAGCTCTGTGTTCAGTTGACCACCTGTTACCTTCTCATCATTTCTTGAATCATGTGGCACCATGGTCCGTCTTCGAATTTCTTTGCTGCTCATTCTTCTGTTGCCACTCACCAGGAATCTTCGGTGAAAGCCCCAGCTGCCCCTGAAGCAAGATTGTCTACGGCGCAGTGTACTCGCAGGGTGAGCCGGCCACCTTGCAGTACGCTGTCGCTGACGGTCGTGTTTGCATGCAGAAGGGGAGTTTCACTGGAACCCTTGTGAAGGAGCTTCCTGGTAAAAGCCGTGGCCTTCTGAACTGTAAACAGCTGTTTAACAGTTGACATAAACCAGATTTTTCTTTCTTGCACAAGCAGGACCAGTTCAGCTATTTCCATTTGTGCACGTGATGCACCGTGTTGTTACCTACTAGACTTTGCTGCTGGGTACCCAGCTTCCTACAATATTCTTTTCCACACTGGTACAGATAGTGTGTGAGTTGCAGAGCCCCAGTACAACCAAATGCACAAATGGAACACCCTAACACCCAACCATAGCCACAGACGTAGTGCAGTGTTATCAGGATGGGTAAAAATTTTCAGTGACAGTGATCGTATGAAGATGACATAAAAATATTCTCAGCCTTAACGACTTCCAACATATCTGCAGCTCATTACACTTTGAACCTGCTTTTATCCGTTACCCATATATTAACAGAGGCTCAACCACTTTCTAGGGCATATATATTGTTAAATCTGTTGGCCTCTATTTCGAAGATAATACCATAATAATGAATGATTTGTCTGGTAATAGAAGGAATATTTAACTCGGGTCATGTGGTTACTGGAATCTACAGGATTACAGAAAATTTCTGGTGTTGGTCAATGTATATTTCAAAGAATTTTAAAAGGGAGAATTTCAAAGCTGAGATTTAATTCGATGTTTAAAACTACCAAAAATTGCAAGGATGGCCTCTCTAATAAGCGAGGAGAATTTTAAATCTGCACCAATAAATCGGAAGAAGCTGGGATAAAATTGTTGATGCCCAAGCCAACAAGTGCAAACAGGCAAGAAGGAAGTACTGTTAACATATTTTTGGGAATGTAGGACGCAGATTCGTCTAACTTACAGAAAGCCTTTCTTTTGTTTCTTTTGGACAGAGATTCGTGTAAGGAACTACACCACTTTCAATAACTTCAATTTTATCCAAATGAGGTGCACTCCTTTTTCGATAGTGTATCCATAAAAGCCACTTTACAACGGAATCGATACAGAAGAGACAAATACCAGTGCTTGCTGAAAAGGAGATTTTGGGTTGAAGGGCAGCAGATGTGCCAGCTACGAAAGATGCTTTAGATGAACTATCCAAAGATAGTTGGGTAAAATAAGATCTGCATTTCTAAATGGATAGCCTGGCTCACGGTTCATGGTGAACGAACAAAAGTGTAGGCTGCCTGTGCGGTTACAGGAGGAAGAAATTCGATTTTCAGTATTTCATGAAATTATTGACGGTATTTAAAAACATAAAATGTCGTGTCTGAAGTTCAGTATTACGTTAAGTCACACATAGTAAGACAATCATGACATTTAGAAACTGCATATTTGTTGAGGCAGCATCAAGATGTGTAAATAGCCAAGACTAAATCCATTCAGCATTTAAGAATAACGGCACTTAGCGACTACTAAAATTTTTCTCACTTACATGCTTACCGTCGAATATGTAGCACATTGACTAATTTGTAAAACAATCGGATGCCTCAAGATATGTTGCGGATGGTAGTTCACTTGTTCCTGGAGGTAGGTGCTTAGCTGTAGTCCCTTCTAAAACAGAACAGGAAAATCAATTTCCCTAGATTTCTAACACCTCACGCATTTACCTGAAAGAACGTTCATGCACATGGAAACCATTTCGACATCACAAGAAGAGACAGGTTCATACTTAATTGAAGAAATTCCGAACAAAAACTGTTAAAATTTGAAATCTTTTGCGTTTTCCCCAGAACTTTCTCTGTGGGTTCCAGAGAGAGAGAGAGAGAGAGAGAGAGAGAGAGAGTGTGTGTGTGAGTGAGTGTCAGGATTCGAAACGGTAACTTTGTTCGGCTTGCCTTTCGCTGCAGCATCCATTTCATCTAAGATTCTTCCACCTTCAGTAATTGTTAGTTCATATGTGGTAGACCTGGGGCTCCCACATTCAATAAATGTATGGGTATTTGGAGTCACATCTTGACTTCAACATTATCGCAGTAAAACAAGAGATAAGAGGCACGCCACCTGGTTAGAATAGGTGTTGGTGACAAAGATAGCTCGGGCACTGTCTCTCTAAACCCACCAGCAGGGACAGGTATTCCCAAAATACGTTCAAGAGGAATAAAGTCAGCATAAGATTTAAACAACGCTGTCTGAACTTGCTTTACATTAAAAGTTTCACAAATGCTTTCTCGGCGTTAATAATAAATATGAGGCTTAAAAATAGGACGCTTTTCTTATTTGAAAGTATTGGTCACAGTATTCCTAAAAGACTGAAGACTGCGACATTTTAAAGCTCGACTGTGGAAATTGAGGGATGGTGTGTGGAGAACAAGTTTCACTTCGTGCAATGCAGATTACATGAGCTTCATGGCAATCGCCTGCACTAGCAGAAATGTCACAGACAGCTCTGAAGTTAGGAAGTAACGTGAAAGAACACTAACCAGCTTTTGGTGAATATCCTACCCTCCAAAGTGAGAAATTAAACTAGACCTGTAAGAACATTTCCAAATAATTTCGGATAAGTCAGTAGCCAGAAAGTCTACAGACGTCTGCCGAATGTAGCCATGGCACCTGGCCGAAACAACATGTTTACACTACTTAAATGTTTTCGTTTGCAATTACGTTCCTTCTTTAAATTAGAAATTGCCTTGCAGATTTGCAACACAATATATGAAGGTGATCCGACCTGTCCTCAATTAAATTTTTGGCTAACAAAATACCAATATAAACTAAAACAGTCAGTCGTTCCGTCAACAGAAACCCTCATCTTTTGAGTTTTCCAAGATCTTTCGAATTTCACCTAACGCGAAAATGACAAAATTGAGAGGAGTTCGATTACCTTCATAAAATTCGACATTGCTGGAAATCCATTCGAGTCAGATATTCTTCCAAGAACTTCAAAAGGTCAAATAGACAGTTCTCTGACGCAATGTGAAACAATTAAAAAAAATTGTGCGGTTTTTTAAAGGTGAGCACGTGTAAACTGGTAATTATAAATATTTCTTCCCATAAATGTGCATATATTTTTAGTTATTGTGCTGAGACTCGGGATATGATGTGTGTACATTTCTCAAAATGATCTGGATACAAGATTTGCCAGTTTTTCGACAGATATGTTTGCTCTTGCAAAGCTGCACATAAATCAATAAGAATGGATTTTGCCTTCCCTTAGTTGGTATTGCGCTAATAAATGATAGCCCACTCCGTGTCGACATCTACATGGCTACACTGCAACTCACATTTACGTTCCTGGCAGAGGGTTCATCGAACCACATTAACAATAATTGTGTTACCCCACTCTGGAGCAGCGCGTGAAATGTTGTCAGTACGAAGAAATAGCTGGTGCTTGAAATTAGGTGCGAAGCTCCCGCCGCAACCAGAAACCCATTTCTTTTAATCATGTCCACACAAACCCTGTACCATGTCCATGACACTCCCCATATTTTTCGATAGTACAAAATGTGCTTGCCTTAGGATTTTCTCGATTTACTCAATCAGTCCTATCTGGCAAAGATGAAACATCGCACAGCAGTACTCAAAAAGAGGATGTACAAGTGTAGTGTTGGTAGGTTTAGTAGATCTGTTGCATCTTGTAAGTGTTCTGACAGTAAAACGCAGTCTTCGGTTCGCCTTCCCCACAACGTTCTCTCTGTCCCGTTTCCAATTTTGGTTGTACGTAATGTAATTAGTCAAATTTACGGCCAGCCGACTTGTTCGGTGTAGCGCATCAAAGCGATACCTTTCATTTTTTGTGTAATGGATGATCATCAACGAAAAGACAGTTTGTTTCTGAATGTTTTAGGTGCAATATGTCATTAGAGCCCTATTTGATACGAATCCAGCGAACTCTTTAATGACCCTTTAGGACCTTTGTATTTAACGAAATCACAACAGTCTAAAACCGGGTTCATGTCGCTAAAAACGCGTGTAATGTTACTTGGAAGTTCTTCGTGCCTACTTAGACTCTGTGCTTGTACTGACACCACGTAAATACTCTGTCTGTAACAGTTGGTTCCATACTTACCTTATTTACTGTGTTTAGGTGTGTTAATTATGTTAAACGTGACCGCTTCGATACCCCCTCATCATTCGAATAACTTCTTCTTTCTTCGTTTTTTCCTTTTGTACAAGTAAGCTATATATAAGCAAAGGTGAATTAATTAGTTCGTTTTTGGCAGAGATGTTTTGATACAAGAAAGAAGAGATGCGCTCATCATTTGATTAATTTCTGTATCTTCGTCTCTTTGTTTCTATGAGTGGTAAAGAGCGGGCGTATGACGACATCCACCGTACCTGAATTGTTCAAAAACGAATATTCCAAGCGTACATTCAAATGGGTCTTCAAAAAATTTATTGGGAAGGTAAATTTTTACTCATATATTCACATCGACCACACCTGTCTGTTCTTTTCATCCGCGCCGATAATCCTGCATCGGGAGGTTCGGAGAAGACAAGAGGAATTTGCGCGAGAAGCGAAGGAGCAAGCCTGCATCGACATTGTTACAATCTGGACGACGCACAATGGAATTAATGTGAAGTAGTACGTAACTCAAATGATGAACATTGGTCTTAAATGTATTTACATTGAAGTTCTGTTAGAACTAGTTGAAGTTCACGCAGGATGTGTGCCAAGTTTTTTCAATTACTTTTTCGCTATGCAGTTGCCTGTCCCAGCAGGAAAGGTCAGTATTCAAAAGCATGGTGGGGACGAACATTCGAAGCAAAACTGTATAGCAAGCATGGGCACTCCTTACGGACAATCAGCATTTCCTCAGCGCAAGAGACTGAAAAAGTACTGATAGCCCATAGATCAGCATTTAGAGCCCACTAGAAAATGTTTACCAGTAACTGTTTTCTTGTTTTGGCCCATACAATAAGCTCTCAAAATATGGGAAGCAGAGGAATTGCAGTAGAAATTTGTTCCGCAGTATTGAAGACGAGAAAGAGCTCATAGTTCTTGAGGCATGTCATATCGATGAATATCTAACTTTTCTCCTGGGACATCCTGCACACATTGAATTAAAGCATATTTACTTTTACAACATTCAAAGGGGTGAACGCTAAAAATTTTTCCGGCACATATGCACTCTGGTGATAAAGCATGTAACAAAAAACTTTCAGTTGTAATTGAAGTGCATGTGTATGCGGCAATATGGTATAGGGAGAACGGATTATCAGCAGAAGCCTGTTACAGTATTGAAACATTTTCACTTAGCTTCCTAGGTTAAATATCGTGTTCTTTTCTTTTCGGGAAATTGAATACATTTGGTTGTGGATACTGTACATTGTGTAGCCTAAGGCAGTATGGTGAGCAGTTGTGTGAACAAATCTGTAGTACTCGTGGCCGGCTCCCACGCTATTACGCTGAGGTAGGGACGCTAGCTTTAGTAGTAGTTCTTGAGAATAAAACCCATTTCATAACCTTTCTCACTTCACGTGTAGGAAAACCACCCCCGTTGGCCACTGCAGCTCCTGATAGAGCCCTGACATGTACAAAGTGGATCTTTATCAGAGTTCGATCAGACTCGGTATTCTCCTGCCGTTCCTATGCGCTGGCAACCACAGAAATGCCTAGCGGTTACCTTCTGCGGGCCGCTTAGCTGTTTTCGGTGGACGCGTCTGGGGCCGACCTCGACAACGTGTCGGGCCGTGACGGCAAGTGAGAGCGCGCTATACGGCCACGCGCCGCTACACCTCGTCCCCCGCCGCCAGTACAGGAGTGGTCGCGTGCCGCGCAGCACCTCGCGCTGCCGCTGGCTGCTGTGACGGGTCAACCGCCTCTCGCACGGCCGCCGTCGCCGAAGCCACCTCCATGTGATGAGAGTGTCGCTGGAATGAAGTCTGCTTGCTAACAACTCCGGCCAACTTCCGCCGAGGAATCTTAGCAGCCGGCCTTTGTGACCGAGCGGTTCTAGGCGCTTCAGTCTGGAACTGCGATGCTGCTACGGTCGCAGGTTCGAATCCTGCCTCGGGCATGGATGTGTGTGATGCCCTTAGGTTAGTTATGAGCTGTGCGTGGCCCATCTTCCCCCCCATCTATTTTACTTCCTGTTTTTAACGTACTTTCACCTCACTACGTTAAATTAAATTACTGCTTTCACCGAGTTCCTATTTTGCCTGACGGTGACATGCGTTAGCAGCGCGTATCTTTGCTCGACTGCTATTACTTCCTGGTCGTTGTCTGTCGTAAGCAAGTTCGGGTAGCGAGTTCGGACTGCTAGTCAGTTGGAACGTGTCTGGAGCAAATAAAAAATACATAATTTTATTGTTTTTTATGTAAATCAAGGGCCTTCAGCCCGTATAAGTAAGTTGGAATTCTGGCAAGTGGATATTTTGCCGCAAGTTATTATTGTTGTGCTAGCTTTTCATTTAGTGTGCTGTTAGCCACTTAAAGGTTTAAGGTATTTTTCGAATTTTTGGAAGATCAACTGTAAGCCTTCAGCCGCTTAAAGCCTTATTCTCAATTTCCCCTTAAGGGACATCATTCTGGCCTTCAGCCTTAAAGGGTTAAGGTAATACACTTTATAATTTTGAAATTTAGTTGTGGCCTTCAGACAATTGTATTGCACCTTGTATATGGTTGTTGTACCCACTTTTGCCTTGAGGCTTTCAGCCTAGCTGGGATTATAATATTTTATTTGCAATTTTAGCTGCGTGTCTTCAGTCACTTGAAATTTATCTTGTTGGTTTATAAGATTTCTTGTTTGGAAGCCTTCAGCCGTGAAAGAATTGGATTTTGAAACTGGTAAAGGTTCGGTTGTGTGCCGTTTTGGTTTAAATATGTTATTAAATTACAATAAATTACAATTTTGAAGTGAAACTGACCGCCACCTTATTTGGCCCTTTCCACAATCCTAGTCACCTGTTCTGCCCTGCGGGTTAGGCGGGCGTTTCAAGTTAGGTTCGAGTAGTTCTAAGTGTAGGGGACTGGTGACCTGACATGTTAGGTCCCATAGTGCTTAGAGCCATTTGGATCTTACCATCACCCAGAATAGTGACACCTTCATTGGATACATCTTTTCGGTCTCAGTCCCAGTTTTGTAGCCATTCCTGATTTACGTCCTCCCCAGACAGCGGAGAGGACCGAACGGCTTCGGATGCTACAACTGCGGCCCTGAACGAGCCTGATCTCATTACTTTACTGCAATAGCAGGTAAGCAGTCAGTCAATTGAAAAAATACAGCTACAGGAACGGCTTAACGCGATAACTCTCGAATGTGAAGCTGGAGCTGCCATGAGTGCGGTAACAACTCCAGGCTTTCAAGAGCCCCTATAGATGAAACAGAAAAATTAGTGCCAGACATATACATTACGCTTCCAGCCATAACTTTTGTACG